>NC_069499.1:1524517168-1524607168 GCF_027579735.1 Bombina bombina | reverse complement strand
CAATTTACTTGTGTTATCTAATTTGCTTCATTCTCTTGGTACCCTTTGTGGAAGTAGCTGTAATGCACTACTGGGGCTAACTAAAAGTCAATGACGAGGCATTTATGTGCAGCCACAAATCAGCAGATTCCGGGCCTACCTAGGTATACTTCTCAACAAAGTATACAAAGAAAATTAGATATTAGAAAAAATAATAACAAAAAAAAGGGTTTTATATCTCTTTTAACTAATTTGTAAAAAGTGTATATATTATTTTAAGGCTAATCTTTGCTTTGAATAAATTAATATGTCTAGCGTGTAACTGCAGTTTAGCATCCCTTTAAGTTGTCAATTAGACTTTTGACATCACTTTGCATTCCTCATTACTTTGGAAAGTTAAAGTAACAGTTTACTATAAAAAAAAAAAATCCTTATTGTTTTCAAATTACCTGCAAAGGGTTTAATATGTATGTGATCTTTTAGGTATATGTTTGCATGTGAAATATCTGTCTCTGGTAATTAAAACCACAACCCAACCATATGGGCTGTGCTTGCAGGCAGAGCGTATACAGGGAGAAAAACATCAGAATACTGGTATAAAATATGAAATTGATGAATATTATGTATGTAACTGAATTTATCATCTATCTTATAAAATGCACATGTGCTGTTGTTTATGTTGGCAAGTCTACTAGAAGGGCTTGTGAATGTATGAACGAGCATAAGTCCAATATTAGGAGGAATCATTTGGAAGCTCCAGGTGATTAAAAAGGTCAAAGGGTTAATGAGCTATCTTTAAACAATTTAATACCTCCATTGGGTAAAATGTCTCCTTTGGAACACAAATAAAGGATAAAAAAATCAGGGTACATTGTTCCTTTAATAGATCAATGTGGGTTATGATGGTAAACAACATTTAAACGGATACTAATAAGACATTTTTTTTCTCTTATGATTCAGATAGTGCCAGCAAATTTAAGCAGCTTTCTAATTTACTCATATTATTAATACATTTAGCCACCAATCAGTAAGTGCAACCCAGGTTCTGAACCAAAAATGGGCCGACTCCTAAGCTTTTATTCCTTCTTTTCAAATAAAGATAGCAAGAGAATGAAGAACATTTAATAATAGGAGTAAATTAAAATTGCATGCTCAATCCGAATCATGAAAGAAACAAATTGGGTTTAGGATCCCTTTAATTAGGTCTTGGAGAAATATATAGACAGTTCTAATAATAAACTATTAATTGAAAAAAGTCATTTTTAACCCACACCACTTAGCAGCTTACATCATTTAGTGAATTTATGCAATTATCTTTTTGAGCTTGTTCGTGTTATCTCTTTTGAAAGATTACTTTACAAGGTTAAATAAAAATAATTTCTTCACAGCATTGAACTAAAAATCTCCAATGTCATGTAATTCTGATAACACCGAGCAGATTAGGAGAAAGCAAAGCTGAGAACTGGTTATTTATTTGCAAATTTGAACCTAAGGATCACGGTCTTGGCGATTTATCTAGGTTTCATGTTTATGATTTAGCTACAGCATGAAATTTTTGAACATTTTTTCAAATTATTTCTATCAAATTTATTTTGGTATTCCTGATCAGCATATCTAAGTAGGCTCAAGAGCATACATCTGTTACTAGCGCTATATAAAAGGAGTTTTTGCAATCATTTTTATACATTGTTGCAAAAATTTATGCACTATAGTGCTCAACAATGTTTAACATTGTTTAGCAACATTATTGCGAACACTGCTGTCATATGTTGCTAAAGATACATGCATTCTCATCAGCCTACCTAGGTATGCTCTTCAGTTAAGGATACCAAGAGAAGAATGTAAATTTGATCATAAAAGTAATTTGGAAAGTTGTTTAGAATTGAATGCTCCATCTCAATCATGAAAATTTAATTTTTAATTCATTGTTTCATTGAGTTATCCATGTTCTCTGTGTAGTGCCTCCAAATTTAATCCAGTTATTAGCAAATTATATTTTAAAACATTGTTATTAACTAATTTAACTTAAACTGCTGGGCCATTTCCACCCCTCTTTCTGAGCGGTTTTGGAGTTTTCAGGTGCTGGTCACATTTAAGCCCTACTATAGGTAATATATTACAAATATTATATCCTGTTTGTTTCAGCAGACCCGGCATGTTGAGGTCCCCAAAGCAGGCACAACACACAGTGATTTGAACAAATAAGCCTTTTATCTGAATCAACACAAGAAAAAACAAGGGCCTTGCCCAAACGTTTCGACTCTCACAGGAGCCTTTATCAATGAAGGCCTTGCAGACATAACTCACAATACACAAACCCAATACTTAAATAGCCCATACAAACTACATAAATCAGTAGCAGCTGTTGTCATCCCATCACAGCAAGACGGCATGCGTCAGTAACGTGAACGCTCCAAAATTATGTCATCATCGGGTGCCAGTGGAACTCACCAACCACGTCACCAATTGCCATGGTGATGAAGTACACAAAGCACCCAGCTGATAAATACCACATTGGTAAACGAGTGATCAGGTTAGAGAAGACAGCTGATATTGAAAAACAAAGAAAGAATGTATATACATATTACAGTTCAACTAATCATAATTATAAAAATCTCAAAATGTGATTCAACAGTATTACTAAGGGACAAATTGATATGCTAACATCATCTATACCCCTTGGTATCAAAGTGTTAGATTGTCCAAACCAATGATACACCTGTTTATATTACAGAAATTTGTTATTAATCTAAACCAGATATGAAGGGTGATAACCCCCTGAGCATACATGCTTCATTAGGTAGAGGAAACACGGACGACTACCGCCATCAATATAATTTGCGGTAGCAGCAGGCGAAATCTACGTTTGCATTGAATCCCTTAGGGGACACTGTGTCCAAGGTGAAAATCCATCTAGACTTAAGTCGTAGCAGAGCTAGTGCTCTGTCACCCCTTTGACTGTGGCGTGGGATGTGGTCAATCAATATTGACCTCAACATAGATACTGTGTCCTGCTTTCAGAAAATGCCTTGCGACAGGCTGGTCAGAGTGACCTTTTTCCAGTGCTTGTCATATTGCTGATTTATGATTGGCCAGTCATTCCCGGAAGGATGTCACAGTCTTTCCAATGTAGTAAAAAGAACAAGGACAGATGATGATATACACCACAAATTCAGAGGTGCACGTAAGCCTATGTCAGATGGTGAACCACTTATTAGTATGAGGATGATGAAAAGAGTTCCCTGTCAGTAAGCTGTTACCGGTTACACAGCTTCCACAATGGAAGCAGCCCTGTTTACCCTTAGGCAGCCATGTCTGTTTGTCATAACAGTGATTGGGATCTTTGATTACCAGAAGGTCCCATAAGTTATTTGCCCTCTTGTAAACCAACCTAGGTGGTGGGGCTTTGTAAAATAGGAGGCTGGTAACCTCAGACAATATGTTCCAATTCTTTTTGATGGTAAATGCCATGAATTTAGTACCCAGAGTATAGGTAGTAATGAAGTTCAGGCATTTATCATCAACACATGTATGTCTCCTAGTAGTTAGAGCTTCTTGTTTCCATTGTTCTGCCTTTTTACATTGTTCTGTAATTACCTCAGATGGATAACCCCATTGGAGAAAACGTAATGACATTTCCGTCAATTGCCTCTTCTTGTGGTTGGTTCAAAGACACTTGTGGGTTTAAAAAGTTTAGCAACATAATCCCCTTGTTATTTGAAAAAATCTTTCAACTTGAGTTGTCTTTGAAACCTCCCCATGCCCACTTGTAAATCAAATTTATCACATTTTGGAGTGTGAACAAAGGATAACCCTTAGTTTTTTGCGCCCCCCCCCAATGCGTCTTTATCTGGGCCCTGGGGTAAAGGGGGTTCTGTGTTGACCTAGTGCTCCCCCCAATTTAGGGTTGTATATGTGTTGTAGTCTGTAGCTCATTATCAGATGAATCACCTCCACTGCTATCTACTGTTGTCAAATTTACACATCTGGTCCTGTTATAGGGTTTTCTACGTCCATATGTGGGAGTATTATATTTGCCATATAGCCATCTATATAGTCTTTTCTCCCTATAATCATTCTCCACTGTGATAATTTTTTTGTTTTTAAAAGTCAAAAGATCATTTTTATATTTATCAACTTGTGCTTTTAACCCAACCCAACCAGTAGTAGTGTCTGTAGTGAGAATCCCCAATAGTGTATCCTTAACTGGAGCAATTTCATTTTTGACAAAAGCTCTAAGTCGGGAGACCTCCTTAATTACTAAGAGCATCAGATTGTGTGAGCATTTACTCAAAATGCCACACCATCTTGTGCAGAACTCCATGTTGGTCCGCCCCAAAGTGGGTATATTTTTAACCCTAAAACCTCTAGGGATGAATTTGAGCTTGTGATATTTAGACAAATATACAACGTGTAGATAGAAATAAATCTCTTTTTTTTTTCTAAATGTAAAAGCTTGTAAAATATATTAGTGGGGGTCTCACCTCTCGTTTCCTGCAGCTCCTGCAGATCTGCATTGCACCTAATGCGAGCCGCATCATCTTCTGTGAATGCAAAATCCTCAATATTATCATAAGTATAATCAAGTGTCCACTCCTGGGTATTCATGGTTGTTTCCATAATCCTAAGCGTATGACAAAATATCACAGGTGTTCAATTGTACTGTTTAAATACGCAGAGAAGATAGTACACAAAGTAAGGATCTGTACGTTGATCCAATGTATAATAAGTCCTTATCCAGGAAATACAAAATCTCCAATACAAAAACACAAATGTGTGCAGTGGGTGCTCGTTTCAAGGTAGATCATACAGAAAAATGCGGGAGAAACGGCACACACCACCCTATATATATATATATATATATTTTTATATATATATATATATATATATATATATATATATATATATATATGTATATATATATATATATATATATATATATATATAGACAAACACCCGTGAAAACACCTGTAATAAACCCCCTTTCACTCACGCGTAACTGTTAGCAAGCCACTTGTAATCTGGCACATATTGTGCTGTATCTAAATAATTACATAAATCAGCATGATCTACTAGTTAAAAGGACACATGTTTATAGAGAGTAAATTAAATGTATAGTGTTCAGTGTCCATTTAAAGTGAATGTAAATTTTGATGAACCAGTGCCCGGTTTTTAATAATCCTATTAAAAACAGATGCACTTTCATTCATCAAACTTTACATTTCACTGGTGCTTTAGGCAATGATTCCCCCGTGGGGGAAGCCGTGATTGGAGGATGCTGGAATCATCATTGCTGTCGTATAAAGAGGCTTGCGACGGTATGGAGAAGCGATGGAGCGGCTTTCGAGAAGAGAAGGTAAGTATTTTAACAAAACCAGTGAAATGTATAGTTTGATGAATGAAAGTGCCCCTGTTTTTAATAGGATTTTAAAAAAACGGGCACTCATTCCGCAAACTTTACATTCACTTTAAAATGGAATTTTATCATAAAATGGAATATTTTATCAGAAAATTGAATATTTTATCATAATGACTCACTTTTTGCAAATATTGATGCTGAATAAAATGGTTTCCATATTTTCTGTACTTCTTAGGAGAGCCGGACTGTAATGTAAATTCATTATTTTTGGCACTGCATACTGTCACTAAATTTTAATCAAATGAAAATTGTGCAATTAATAACACAAATGATAGATATTGTAGAAATAGCAGAATAGAAAAAAAAGTGTTAAGGGATGTCATTTAGTGAGATTTTGGGCCACATTGTCTGTGATTGTCTAAGCAATTTATTCTTTAATTAGAGAAATCACTGATCATATGCTTTATATTATTATTTATATATTGTCTGCAAACTCATATCAATAAACAACATTTTTATTTTTATTTCTTTTTTGTGAGATAAAATTATATTATAACGGCTAATGGAATAATTTTGAGGTTGCACATTGACTCTTTAAAATCATATATTATTTTTGTATGGAGCTAACATGCTCTGTAACATACAAGTAAAACATTCAAATCAATTCTGCAAGTCAAAAAATCTTGGATATGAGCATCTCATAATATTTACATATTTTTTTATCCACTATCTAAATGTATGATGTTTTGGCAATCTTCCACTCTGTCAAGTTACATCAGTGTGAAAGTTTTTATTCAAACATATGTAATCAGTCTAAAAAAAGTTATTATGGGTAAAAAAGATGAGTTAAAACATTTCGCTCTGTGTATTACAGTATATTATTTACAGTAGATATCTGCACATATTGTCACAGAAAACCTCAGCAGTCAGCAATTCTATTTAAGCAGGGTATTATGGGTAATAATATTAAAATGAGCTTCATAGTTCTTAATTAATTAATTTATTTATTTATTTTTGTGCCAGTGCAATGGTGTCCTAAGTAGCTTTAAAAGAGACAGTAACATCCTTGTAATTACAAAACACTTCTGTTATGTTATTATACAATGTTTTTAAAATAAACATATTGCACTAGATTAAGAGTGGAGTGCTATCTTAATGTGCGCCCGTAAAAGGGCAAATTTGCCCGTTTTTTTTTTCGGGTGTATGTTAATTAACTAGACATTATAAGTGGCTAGTTATTGCTCCTGCGAGCTTGCAGTTTCAATTTGTGCCCTAATTGCCCCCTAAAAAATGGCACCTACAGTGCCTTTAAATTGATGTCAATGGGGGACTGTGTTTTCACTTTAAATATATATGTATCTGCTTATATACATATCTATTTAAGTGTTGATATGTGTATATACACACATAAACACATAAATATTTATGTATATATTCATATACATATATATTTCTTTATTGCTGCTAAACGCTGCGCGAATAGCCCCCTGTGAAGCACTGGGTGGTTTGTCATTTCTTGTGGCATTAGAACAAGTCTCCCATTAGCACCTATGCAGCTTGCTCTCATGAGCGCAAGGCGTTCAATGCGAATGTGAGGTTGCATCGCATTGTAGCTCATTTGTAATACTAGCGTACATATTGCGCTCCACTCATAATCTAGGCCATTGTTTGCTGTAAATGTTTAGTCAAATTCCACCCACACAGACACAAGGGTGCATTTTAAGTTCTGAAAATTAGAAAATCCACAATATTCTGACTCGTAACTGTCAAATTTTAAATAGAAACCTGTGTTTCAATTTCAGGCAGTGGCTCCTACACTGTATTAGGCAGATCAGTATACTCCCCACATAGACAACAGGCTGATAGCCCAACCCTTATGCACAAACCTGTTGTCAGCACCCTGGTCAGACAGCTCCTATTTCCCTGTTGTTATGTCCCTTTAACTTTCTTGTGCTCATAATATATGTATATGTATATATACTGTATATATATATATATATATATATATATATATATATATATATATATATATATATATGGAGTTGAGTTTCAGAGTTCAGCGCACATAGAATGGAGAAAAACAAAACCAAAACCAAATTATGCTGCAGTATGTCAGTACTAGGCAATCAAAAACTAAACGTGAGATTTAAATGTGCTCACCTTGTTTAACCTCAAACATGTGAGGTATGTTGGAAGCATGGAGGGGATGTAATCCCTATCTGTGGTAAAGATGTTTCCAGCTGGTATGCAGAAACTTTTAGCAGGTGGAAATCTTGATATCCCTGGAGTAGAAATATGTTGGTATTTCAGACAAACGTCTCCTCTCTGGAGTTAGGTAGAGACACTTTAATTCTTTTTGCTGGATTTCTTTCCTTGTTGCTGTTTATTTCTTTTCCCCTTCTTTATACTTGAAAGGCTTCTCTTCTCTGGAGTATGGTATAAACTTTATGTATGCAAACCAATTAGTGCTCAGTTTACATACTATGAGATCAGTTGTGGATATTAATTGCAGCACTCATGAGATGTGTATAAATGATGCTTGCAAGGGCACAAAGTGAAATTTAAAATAAAAACACTTTTATTTTCTAATTTCCAATAAAAAATGATAAACAGAAATCCTCTTTGATAATAGTCCACATCAAGGACAGAAATAGGTGAGCAGATGAAATATAGTATATTTCTCTAAATCCGGTAGTGAGTTTTTTTATATCAGGGCTGGTGCAAAAACAGCTTGCTGATAAAAATTAGTGATATTGTGGTATAGGATGCTGTAAGTACAGCTGGAGGTAAATTCCTTGCGGTGGTTTTGAGCTCTGAAAAGCTCCCAGAGTTCAGGTGGATAAGTTGGTGTTTATGATGGAAAACCGTAATAAATAGTTACATGAACTTCTGTAAATACAGCTAGATGATGATTCCTTGTGTTTTTTTTTGAGCTCTAGATAGCTCACAATATCCGGATGGATGTGGATTCTTTAGCCTGTCAGTGACAGGCTCCGTTGCTGAAGTGTTTGAAGCTTGGTCTCCCTGGACAGGAAGTGATGTCAGAAGTGGGCGTGCCCTTACGCGTTTTGTGAATTACATTCACTTCATCAGAGGATATATGTAATTCACGAAACGCGTAAGGGCACGCCCACTTCTGACGTCAATTCCTGTCCAGGGAGACCAAGCTTCAAACACTTCAGCAACGGACCCTGTCACTGACAGGCTAAAGAATCCACATCCTTCCGGATATTGTGAGCTATCTAGAGCTAAAAAAAAACACAAGGAATCATCATCTAGCTGTATTTACAGCAGTTCATGTAACTATTTATTACGGTTTTCCATCATAAACACCAACTTATCCACCTGAACTCTGGGAGCTTTTCAGAGCTCAAAACCACCGCAAGGAATTTACCTCCAGCTGTACTTACAGCATCCTATACCACAATATCACTAATTTTTATCAGCAAGCTGTTTTTGCACCAGCCCTGATATAAAAAAACTCACTACCGGATTTAGAGAAATATACTATATTTCATCTGCTCACCTATTTCTGTCCTTGATGTGGACTATTATCAAAGAGGATTTCTGTTTATCATTTTTTATTGGAAATTAGAAAATAAAAGTGTTTTTATTTTAAATTTCACTTTGTGTCCTTGCAAGCATCATTTATACATATCTCATGAGTGCTGCAATTAATATCCACAATTGATCTCATAGTATGTAAACTGAGCACTAATTGGTTTGCATACATAAAGTTTATACCATACTCCAGAGAAGAGAAGCCTTTCAAGTATAAAGAAGGGGAAAAGAAATAAACAGCAACAAGGAAAGAAATCCAGCAAAAAGAATTAAAGTGTCTCTACCTAACTCCAGAGAGGAGAAGTTTGTCTGAAATACCAACATATTTCTACTCCAGGGATATCAAGATTTCCACCTGCTAAAAGTTTCTGCATACCAGCTGGAAACATCTTTACCACAGATAGGGATTACATCCCCTCCATGCTTCCAACATACCTCACATGTTTGAGGTTAAACAAGGTGAGCACATTTAAATCTCACGTTTAGTTTTTGATTGCCTAGTACTGACATATTGCACCATAATTTGGTTTTGTTTTTGTTTTTCTCCATTCTATGTGCGCTGAACTCTGAAACTCAACTCCATACCTTTTTCCTTCACATTCCATTTGATGATAGTGGAATATTCAGAAACTAGCTGCCATTGAAATATATCAGGAGGAACTAATTAGAGCAAAATAACCATTTGCAACATACACAGCGCAGATCAAGAAACACCCAAGCAACACTATATATTTATATATATATATATATATATATATATATATATATATATATATATATTTACAAAAAAGATCAGCACTCACCAATGTAGTAACCACTCAAGTGCACGGCCAGAAGATAAATGTAGAAAGAAGTATAAGCATAAAGACAGGACCTGGTGATAATCCCTGTAGTCCCACGCCAATAAAGCCAGCACTCAAGATTTAAGCAACACACCTTCCTTTAATATCAACAAAGCATAACGTTTCAGCTCCCACTGGAGCCTTGATCACATGCAGTAGTTCATAGAAATAAATCAGGCATGATCATGACTGATTTATTTCTATGAACTACTGCATGTGATCAAGGCTCCAGTGGGAGCTGAAACGTTATGCTTTGTTGATATTAAAGGAAGGTGTGTTGCTTAAATCTCGAGTGCTGGCTTTATTGGCGTGGGACTACAGGGATCATCACCAGGTCCTGTCTTTATGCTTATACTTCTTTATATATATATATACATATACATACATACATACATACATATATATATACATACATACATATACATACATACATACATACATATATATACATACATACATATACATACACATATACATACATATATACATATACAGTACATACATATACATACACATATACAGTACATACATATATATATATATATACAGTACATACATATATACATATACATATACAGTACATACATATATACATATACAGTACATACATATATATATATATATATATATATATATATATATATATATATATATATATAAATATATATATATACTGTATATATGAGATGCATTTTATTAAATGTTTTCATGTATTTATTTGAAACACATATCAGTGCCTAACTCAACCTGAGGGGGGGAGGTGTTAATGCTGTAGATATTCCTTTACCACTAAGTAGGCTTATTAAATAACCATTAAACACAGCTGCATAATCATCAAAAGCATAATAAATGTGTAAATGTGATAGTACTTATTCTCAATTGTAAATGAGCAGTTGATTTTTTTCTGACAAATTTCAAAATGTATTTCAAATTGCTTGCTGCATGTATGATGACAAAACCATCAGCAAATTGCAGAATCCTATATGTTTACACAGTAGACTCTTGCACATGCTCAGAAGTAGCTAGTGCCACAGATAATATGCACATAAAAAGACTGTGCACAATTTGACAATGGATGAAAATTGGAAAGTCTCTTAGGACAGCATGCCCTATCTGAATCATGAAAGTGTAATATTGATTTGCTTGTCCATTTTAGTTCAACATTTTTCTACATCTAAGTCCCCAACTAATAGCTAATACTTTTTGGAGATATATCTATCTATCTATCTATCAATCATCATCTATCTATTAATATACTGTATCTATCTATCTATCTATCTATCTATCTATCTATCTATCTATCTATCAATCTATCCATCCAACTATCCATCTATCTATCTATCTATCTATCTATCTATCTATCTATGTTTAGTAATCAAGTTATTGTGCTGCTCCCTTCCCTTACAAAGCCTATAAAACTGCAAGAATGGAGAAGTGTTGAATAATTCTCACTCATGTGAAAGAAATACATCTTGTTGCTAGAGAATAACATGTGTGGTTTCTAAGCTTTAAATATTTACATTTTCATTCAAAACATGTTTTTAATGTTCTCTGAAATACAGAGATTTTCAACTTTTTCAAATGAGAGGATACACATTTGAAGGGAACACATTTTATAAATTCGGATGATCTAAATAATAATAATAATAATAATAATAATAATCTATTAATCTATTAATTGTTGGATCACTATTAAATAGTGTAAAACGATTAAACTGAAGTATTTTCCAGCTGCAGAAAAGCTGTATGAATAAACCAACTAGATGTATTTGTCATATTCATTAGTTGCCTTTTTGCTTTTTTGTTTTATTTTTTTGTTTTTTTTTTTTGTTAAAGGACTGTTTGTTTACCATTCTTGGACAAATGCATTAAATATGGAAAACTTATACATTTGTCTGAATCTGCACATATCTAAAGCTCAGAAGAAGAAAACAGATGAAAATGTGACCAAATATCTTGGACTGAGAAATTTTGATTTTCAGTATTTATATATTGTGTTTGTGAACCTTGGTGACCCTAAAACTTTGTTTGCAAAGCTTTTTACACTATTGTTATAGAACATTTTGGTGTTAACTTTGGGTTTTTTATTTTAGGGTGTTTTTTTTTTTTGTTTTTTTTTTTAAAATGGGGCCTTAGCTTTAGTATAGGCATAACTGTGTTTTTTATATTTGGTATTTTTTTTTTTTCTGTAATGTTAGGTTAAGCTATTTTTTTGTAAATTTAGTGGTTGCTATTTTTTGTAATTTAGGAGGTGTTAGCTTATAGATGGAGGTGTTAGGTTTTAGGTTGAAAAGTAATGTAGGAGTAGTTTGGTTGGGGATTGTGGCAATGTAGGGGTTAATAGATTAGGGGAATTATTATTTTGGGGTGTTGTGGCGGTGTAGGTGTTAATATGTCAGGGGATGTTTAAATCTTTAGGTTATGGCAGATTAGGGGTTAAAGGGACACTAAACCCAAAACTTTTCTTTCATAATTCAGATAGATAATACAAATTTAAACAACAATCCAAGTTACTTCTTTTATTTATTTTGCTTCATTTTTTAGATATCCCTAGTTGAAGAAATAGCAATGCACATGGGTGAGCCAATCACATGAAGCTTCTATGTGCAGCAACCAATCAGCAGCTACTGAGCATATCTAGATATGCTTTTCAGCAAAGAATATTAAGAGAATAAAACAAATTAGATAATAGAAGTAAATTAGAAAGTTGTTTAAAATTGCATGCTCTTTCTAAATCATGAAATTAAAAATGTGGGTTTCATCTCCCTTTAATATTGTAGGTTGTGCTGGGTAGAGGACAAATAAGGGGTTAATAGTTTATTTTAGTATTGAATTTATATCCAATGTTAAAATCATATGCATTGTCATTTATAATGCATGTTCTTTTAAATACTGTATCTAATTTAAAATGTAGTTATTTTTTATTGTTATTTCTATTATTTTAAGCATAAATATATCATTTAAATAATATATTTATGTTTAAAATAATAAAATCAACAATAAAAAAATACATTTTAAAGGGTTAGAGAGTTTAAAATTAAAATGTGCATGGGTGTATTGTAATTTTGTCTAGAAACATTTTGCAATATATTCCATTAGAAAAAATGCTTCTAGTAAAAGTTACTGTTTTTCTGTGGCATACGCACATATCCTGTGAGAGCATGTGCACCGGCACTCAAACAACACCCCTGCTCAGAGAGTCATCAATGGTTTATATGACACTAATATGTCTTCACATTCACAATACCCGCTATTGCCAGCTCTCTAACAATGCATATTATTTTAACATTGGATACAAATGTGGCAACATAGCTCATATAAGTGGCGATAATGGCGATGTTTTGTTGACATACCGCTCTCCATTATATCCTATGGGAGACACCTAGCCACTCGCCACGACTTTGCGGGTCTGTCCCCTTTTTTAGAAAATATCGACAATGTTAAGCGATGCAAAAAGTTCTCTTTTTCAACATTCAGTAACTTCCAACAAAACTTAACAAATTTAATTAAAATTGTCATAATTTCCAACCAATTTTCTCAAAAACAAAAATTAAGAAAAGTTTTAAGAACCAAAAAGTCTGTGTTTTGCAGCATTTAAGTTTAAAGTCTAGTTTTTGTTGCTATACACAGTGTTAAAGGGACACTGAACCCAGATTTTTTCTTTCACGATTCAGATAGAGCATGCAATTTTAAGCAACTTTCTAATTTACTCCCATTCATTTTTCTTCGTTCACTTGCTAACTTTATTTAAAAAAGAAGGCATCTAAGCTTCTTTTTTGGTTCAGAATCTGGAGAGCACATTTTTATTGGTGGATAAATTTATCCACCAATCAGCAAAAATAACCCAGGTTATTCACCAAAAATGGGCCGGCATCTAAACTTACATTCTTGCATTTCAAATAAAGATACCTAGGCCTAGATTTAGAGTTTGGCGGTAGCCGTGAAAACCAGCGTTAGAGGCTCCTAACGCTGGTTTTAGGCTACTGCCGGTATTTGGAGTCAGTCAGGAAAGGGTCTAACGCTCACTTTTCAGCCGCGACTTTTCCATACCGCAGATCCCCTTACGTCAATTGCGTATCCTAGCTTTTTAATGGGATCTTTCTAACTCCGGTATTTAGAGTCGTGGCTGAAGTGAGCGTTAGAATTCTAACGACAAAACTCCAGCCACAGAAAAAAGTCAGTAGTTAAGAGCTTTCTGGGCTAACGCCGGTTTATAAAGCTCTTAACTACTGTGCTCTAAAGTACACTAACACCCATAAACTACCTATGTACCCCTAAACCGAGGTCCCCCCACATCGCCGCCACTCGATTACATTTTTTTAACCCCTAATCTGCCGACCGCCACCTACGTTATACTTATGTACCCCTAATCTGCTGCCCCTAACACCGCTGACCCCTATATTATATTTATTAACCCCTAACCTGCCCCCCACAACGTCGCCGCCAGCAACCTACAATAATTAACCCCTAATCTGCCGACCGCAAAGCGCCGCTACTTACGTTATCCTTATGTACCCCTAATCTGCTGCCCCTAACATCGCCGACCCCTATATTATATTTATTAACCCCTAACCTGCCCCCCTCAACGTCGCCTCCACCTGCCTACACTTATTAACCCCTAATCTGCCGAGCGGATCTCACCGCTACTATAATAAAGTTATTAACCCCTAATCCGCCTCAC
This sequence comes from Bombina bombina, assembly GCF_027579735.1. Taxonomy (NCBI): domain Eukaryota; kingdom Metazoa; phylum Chordata; class Amphibia; order Anura; family Bombinatoridae; genus Bombina; species Bombina bombina. The sequence goes on along the minus strand of NC_069499.1, from coordinate 1,524,592,746 downwards.
TCCCGCCTCAATAACCCTATAATAAATAGTATTAACCCCTAATCTGCCCTCCCTAACATCGCCGACACCTAACTTCAAGTATTAACCCCTAATCTGCCAATCGGAGCTCACCGCTACTCTAATAAATTTTTTAACCCCTAAAGCTAATTTTAACCCTAACCCTAACACCCCCCTAAGTTAAATATAATTTTATTCTAACAAAATGAATTAACTCTTATTAAATAAATTATTCCTATTTAAAGCTAAATACTTACCTGTAAAATAAATCCTAATATAGCTACAATATAAATTATAATTATATTATAGCTATTTTAGGATTTATATTTATTTTACAGGTAACTTTGTATTTATTTTAACCATGTACAATAGCTATTAAATAGTTAAGAACTATTTAATAGCTAAAATAGTTAAAATAATTACAAAATTACCTGTAAAATAAATCCTAACCTAAATTACAATTAAACCTAACACTACACTATCAATAAATTATTTAAATACAATATCTACAAATAAATACAATGCAATAAACTAACTAAAGTAAAAAAAATAAAAAAGAACTAAGTTACAAAAAATAAAAAAATATTTACAAGCATTAGAAAAATATTACAACAATTTTAAACTAATTACACCTACTCTAAGCCCCCTAATAAAATAACAAAGCCCCCCAAAATAAAAAAATGCCCTACCCTATTCTAAATTAAAAAAGTTCAAAGCTCTTTTACCTTACCAGCCCTGAACAGGGCCCTTTGCGGGGCATGCCCCAAAGAATTCAGCTCTTTTGCCTGTAAAAAAAAACATACAATACCCCCCCAACATTACAACCCACCACCCACATACCCCTAATCTAACCCAAACCCCCCTTAAATAAACCTAACACTAAGCCCCTGAAGATCTTTCTACCTTATCTTCACCCTGCCAGGTTCACCGATCCGTCCTCAGAAGTCTTGATCCAAGCCTCGGAAGTGTTAATCCAAGCCCAAGCGGGGGGCTGAAGAGTGACGTCCATCCTCCGGCTGAAGTCTTAATCCAAGCGGCGACTGAAGAAATCCATCATCGGGCTGAAGTCGGAAGTCCATCATCGGGATGAAGTCTTCTATCAAGCCGCATCTTCAATCTTCTTTCTTCTGGAGCGGAGCGGAACCATCTTCTTCCAAGACGATGCGGAACATCCTCTTCAACCGACGACTAGACGACAAATGATGGTTCCTTTAAATGACGTCATCCAAGATGGAGTCCCTCGAATTCCGATTGGCTGATAGGATTCTATCAGCCAATCGGAATTAAGGTAGGAATATTCTGATTGGCTGATGGAATCAGCCAATCAGAATCAAGTTCAATCCGATTGGCTGATCCAATCAGCCAATCAGATTGAGCTCGCATTCTATTGGCTGATCGGAACGCCATCTTGGATGACGTCATTTAAAGGAACCGTCATTCGTCGTCTAGTCGTCGGTTGAAGAGGATGTTCCACGTCGGCTTGGAAGAAGATGGTTCCGCTCCGCTCCAGAAGAAAGAAGATTGAAGATGCGGCTTGATAGAAGACTTCATCCCGATGATGGACTTCCGACTTCAGCCCGATGATGGATTTCTTCAGTCGCCGCTTGGATCAAGACTTCAGCCGGAGGATGGACGTCACTCTTCAGCCCCCCGCTTGGGCTTAGATCAACACTTCCGAGGCTTGGATCAAGACTTCCGAGGACGGATCGGTGAACCTGGCAGGGTGAAGATAAGGTAGGAAGATCTTCAGGGGCTTAGTGTTAGGTTTATTTAAGGGGGGTTTTGGTTAGATTAGGGGTATGTGGGTGGTGGGTTGTAATGTTGGGGGGGTATTGTATGTTTTTTTTTACAGGCAAAAGAGCTGAATTCTTTGGGGCATGCCCCGCAAAGGGCCCTGTTCAGGGCTGGTAAGGTAAAAGAGCTTTGAACTTTTTTAATTTAGAATAGGGTAGGGCATTTTTTTTATTTTGGGGGGCTTTGTTATTTTATTAGGGGGCTTAGAGTAGGTGTAATTAGTTTAAAATTGTTGTAATATTTTTCTAATGCTTGTAAATATTTTTTTATTTTTTGTAACTTAGTTCTTTTTTATTTTTTTTACTTTAGTTAGTTTATTGCATTGTATTTATTTGTAGATATTGTATTTAAATAATTTATTGATAGTGTAGTGTTAGGTTTAATTGTAACTTAGGTTAGGATTTATTTTACAGGTAATTTTGTAATTATTTTAACTATTTTAGCTATTAAATAGTTCTTAACTATTTAATAGCTATTGTACATGGTTAAAATAAATACAAAGTTACCTGTAAAATAAATATAAATCCTAAAATAGCTATAATATAATTATAATTTATATTGTAGCTATATTAGGATTTATTTTACAGGTAAGTATTTAGCTTTAAATAGGAATAATTTATTTAATAAGAGTTAATTTATTTCGTTAGATTTAAATTATATTTAACTTAGGGGGGTGTTAGTGTTAGGGTTAGACTTAGCTTTAGGGGTTAATACATTTATTAGAATAGCGGTGAGCTCCAGTCGGCAGATTAGGGGTTAATGTTTGAAGATAGGTGTCGGCGATGTTAGGGAGGGCAGATTAGGGGTTAATACTATTTATTATAGGGTTATTGAGGCGGGAGTGAGGCGGATTAGGGGTTAATAACTTTATTATAATAGTGGTACGGTCCGGTCGGCAGATTAGGGGTTAATAAGTGTAGGCAGGTGGAGGCGACGTTGTGGTGGGCAGATTAGGGGTTAATAAATATAATATAGGGGTCAGCGGTGTTAGGGGCAGCAGATTAGGGGTACATAGGGATAATGTAAGTAGCGGCGGTTTACGGAGCGGCAGATTAGGGGTTAAAAAAATATGCAGGTGTCAGCGATAGCGGGGGCGGCAGATTAGGGGTTAATAAGTGTAAGGTTAGGGGTGTTTAGACTCGGGGTACATGTTAGAGTGTTAGGTGCAGACGTAGGAAGTGTTTCCCCATAGCAAACAATGGGGCTGCGTTAGGAGCTGAACGCGGCTTTTTTGCAGGTGTTAGGTTTTTTTTCAGCTCAAACAGCCCCATTGTTTCCTATGGGGGAATCGTGCACGAGCACGTTTTTGAAGCTGGCCGCGTCCGTAAGCAACTCTGGTATCGAGAGTTGAAGTTGCGTTAAATATGCTATACGCTCCTTTTTTGGAGCCTAACGCAGCCATTCTGTGAACTCTCAATACCAGAGTTATTTAAAAGGTGCGGCCAGAAAAAAGCCAGCGTTAGCTATGCGGGTCGTTACCGACAAAACTCTAAATCTAGCCGCAAGAGAATAAAGAAAATTTGATAATAGGAGTAAATTAGAAAGTTGCTTAAAATTGCATGCTCTATCTGAATCATGAAAGAAAAAATTTGGGTTCAGTTTCCCTTTAACGTGTAGTAACCAGCATATCCGTTAAAGTCTAAGATGAGCGGTGCTTTAAGTTACCACCAATTTACACAGCAATGGAAACTAGGCCTAAATACTGATCTGTTCAGGATGATTGACAACCCTTCTTTAATACAAGGAAATTCTAAACAAGTAAAAAATGTTTGCAATCATAACTGCGGCCAACAGATGTCATCTCACTTACTCAAACACAGGCAGATAAGAAATGGGGCCCTTGGTGTGTTGCAAATGTGTTGATATAGTTGAACTAGTGGGATACTGGTAAGATAGTTGCATTATGGCCCCCAGATTCATATTGGACAAACTTGTTTTCAATGATCATCACACACATTTGGCATTACTGATAATTTATGCACTGCTTTAATGAAGAAATAACAAAACACAGTCGTTAACAAACATTAATTTTTCTCTCAAGCTCTATTTTCGCCCGGCATTCATTTATTACATGCATCTATTTAGTCAGGTTTATTTACAGAGCACAGAAGATTAATTTCTGATAGGCAGGGATTAACATTTTTAGCAAAATTACTTCATATTTCTCAGACCCTTAAAGCTAATAACTGTACTTTTTTTAGACTGCTAAAAACAAACATAGGTACAAACACAGAACCTTAATTTTTAGAAATACCTATCATGCTGAATAAATTAAATAAATATTGTTGAGTTGCTCTGGAAATTCTACAAATTTATAGAAGGCAGAAAATTATTCCAAACATTTTTGTCACAGTCATATTTATTTCACTCTATAACAGGAGCATGAAATTATATTTGCTTTTTTATTTTTTTGCATAAAATATTTTTTTATTGATTGTTTTATTATTTTTAGAGAACTTTTGAACAGATAAATATGATCTGCTTGCAAACTTTGTAGGGAAGAAAATGCAGAAAATGTTTGAAATCAGATGCAAAGCACTCATTTTAAGATCTTTGCAGATGAGATAGATATAATTGAATACTGCTGAAAAACTTTAAATAATGTCAGAAGTGACACTAACATCAAATAAGTAAGGCTCTACCATATTAAAGTACTGCATCTTTTTATCTTCAAAGTTAGGTTATGAAAATGTCAGACAGAAAGTCACATTACTTGACTGAAGATTTAAATAATGTTGAATATTTTCCCGAAGATTGTCCATCACATTTTTGTGTAAAAAATAATAGCAAGAAATATGTTTCATTTTGTCTATTTGTTGATTTCATCTTTATTTTATGTCATTTCGATATTTTTTTTTAAATTTTGTTTATTATATCAGAATTATATTTAAGCATTTATTTTAAAGAGTCGTTATTGAATTGTCACGTTTAATTACTGCTAAAATGTTTAATTATGCATTCATTTTAGAGAATCCCATTTTATCTACTAGACCTAGAGTCACTAGAGTGTATCTATTGTGATTGATCAGGGCAGGAGCTTGTTAAACTGCTTTCCTAAAGGGATGTTGGTAAGGAGATAAGATAAATATACTCAATATGAGATTAAAGGTTCTAGTTAAAAGAGCGAGCCTATAAAAAGTGTTTAACTACCAGATTTGGAGCTCTTTGAATATTATGTAGCCTTAACACTGAAACTATTCTGTATTCTTTGTCAGTTTCCCAAGCTTTACCAGTCCCATTCATTAAATAAATATCTATCATCATGCATACGAATAAGAACAATCTTCATGGCTGAAGCAATCACTATTCTCAGTAGACCCCAAAAGATCAATTTGCTCATCCTTCAAGCAATTAGCTCATCCTTTGTATCCAACAATCGCCAATTAGATTTTAAACCTTCTAAGAAGCAGAACCCTCTAATCCTTCTCACTTTGTCCTTTTTTTATTTATTGTACCCCTGTATAGACCTGATTAATATGTTGTCACATTACAAATAAATAAGTAAATAAATAATGACATAAATATAACAATACATTTAATAATATTAAAGGTATTTATCTAATTATTTTCTTTACAAAGAGGGTCATAAGAACCATAATAAAAAAAAGAGAGGCATTATATCCCTCTATAAATTGTAGGTTATTATAGTGGTAATGTTTTTTGTAAGGGGTTAGAAAGTTTATTTAGAGCCCCTATCACTACTATACAGACAACACATTTTGATGTATGACCTCATACATCTATTACTAGTAGATGATTGTCATAAAAGGGACCTTAGCACATATAAGCAGTAAAATATTTCAATTGACCCATTCAGTAAGCAAGGAAAGTACTTCTTAACAGTGCAGGGTTAACATGCTTAGGTATCTATCACTTGATTTAAAACATATGGACCAAATTAGGAAGGGTAATTTCCTCTTTTGCCCCCCTCTCAACTCATAATACATTGTATTAAAATATGTCTTTATCCTACTCCTCTCAAAATAAATATATAGTAAAATCTCTTATTTCAAAGAAGGGGTTACTTCTATTTAGATTAAATATTGCACATCCATAAAGCCATTAATCATATAAAATCAACAACTATCCTTATTATGTTGTACTGTTGATGTTGGGGTTCATATATCTTTGTTTATCTAAGCTAATAACAAAAATTGCACCCACATTTAGATAAAGGAGCTAAATAGATAAATGCAAAATATCTGACTTGTAAAATTCTAAAAAGGATATCTTTTGGTACAATTATTTTATGCTTGGTGACAATCAGAGGCATACATAAATTGACATAATAAATAGTCACCTCTAAGTGATATCAGCATTTTTTATAAAAAAGGATCTAAAAGTTCACAAAGATAATGCTCTACTTTGTGAAATAATTTGTTTTTAAAGTGAGCTCCAAGGCAGTAATGCTCTACTGGAACCTAGCTGAAAACACGTGATATATATAATACCTCCCAATTGTTCCTGATTTTGCAAGGCTGACATGATTTGGGAGGTCTGACATTTTCCTGCCAGAAACATCTTAGGCCAGTGCACATGTCCCATTTTTTAAAGACTCTCCAAGCCCCCAAAAACCAAAATGAATACATTCAAAACACATATACATGTTACAATGTATATTCAGAAACTCACATTGAAGAGACATTTTATCAAAAATCTAATAGAGAGAGAGGTAAAGAGTTCAAGATCAATAGTCCCTCCAAATAATGGTGCAATATATACTAATTTAAAACCTAAAAAATGTTTTACCCTGTTTACGATAAAGGAAGTCATCTAGAAATATTTGAAAAACTGGCTAAACTTGATAACAGTAAGCGGATTGTATATAATATGATGTGAAAAGTGAGAGATATTCTAATAAATTTACAATTTAAAAAAAAAAAAAAGAATGTAACCATTAAACCAGCAGATAAAAGTGGAGGCATCATAATCGAATATGGACTACTATGTCAAGGAAGCCAACCACCCTTTAAGTGATGTAGAAAACTATAAATAATTAAGATGGACCCAAATATAAATAAATAAGATGGACCCAACTAATAACATGCTAAAAAAATTTCAGGTTCCGGTGTATAACCATTAAGGAGACAGACCCTCGGGGCAGTGGTAGGGAATTAGAGACACCAACCCCTGACGCAGGAAAGAGTATCCTAGACTTGGATAGTTGAGCTTCTGTGATTCATAGTTGCAAGGAGCTGCAGAATTCATGAAGTGTAAACATAACAATGCAATATATTCAGGTTTTAAAAGGGAACAGATAATAGATACTGTGATTTGTAGTTGCTAGGAGTTATTGCAGAGCTCACAGTACACAATATTAGTTGTAGAGGTATGCAAGACTAAAAAGCAGAGCAGCACATGATGATACCCAGTGATACTGTTGGGGTGACTGTCACGGGACAACAGGTAGGTACAGCTTTAGGAACAGGGTGAACATGCACCAGTATCAGGTTATTCTGCTTGACTTTAAGGATCCAGGTGAGCATACGTGGAAGGTAAGTATGATGATTCAAAAGCAAGGTGAGCATACACAGGTATCAGGTAAATATGCTTGGTCTCAGGAGCAAGGTTAGCATACACAGGTATCAAAGTTAATGGGCTTGGTCTCAGGAGTAAGGGGAGCATACACAGGTATCAAGGTAAGAATACTTGATTTCAGGACAAAAGTTAGCATACATGGGTATCAAGGTAAGAATACTTGATTTCAGGAGCAAGGTGAGCATACACGGTATCAAGGTAAGAATACTTGGTTTCAGGAGTAAGGTAAGCATACACTGGTATCAAGGTAAGTTGGCATGGTCTCAGGAGCATCATGAGCATAGACAGGTATCAAGGTAAGTATGCTTGGTTTAAGGAGCAAAAGTATGCTTGGTTTGAGGAGCAAGGTGAGCATACATGGGTATCAAGGTAAGAATACTTGATTTCAGGAGCAAGGTGAGCATACACAGGTATCAAGGTAAGTATGCTTGGTCTCAGGAGCATGGTGAGCATAGACGGGTATCAAGGTAAGTATGCTTGGTTTCAGGAGCAAAAGTATGTTTGGTTTCAGGAGCAAGGTGAGCATACTCAGGCATCAAGGTAAGTATGCTTGGTTTCAGGAGCATGGTGAGCATACACAGGTATCAAGGTAAGCATCAATGAGAGAGAATCCAGCCCAGGCTCCAAGAGGATGATAAAGCAACCTTGGTTAATCCTTAAGCATATAAAAGTAAGGTAACAAGATGAATTCTATCAGTTTCTCATGATAGTAGTTAAGTAGGGAAAGAAGGATATAGGCTTGATAAACCTCTTTCATAACGTGTTAATGTCGCCCAGTAGGAAAAAACCATAACAGGTAAAAAGCTTCTTATTATAGAGTGCTCACCATCTCGGGAGGCAGGCTGATCCGCAGCTACAGTGTTTCCCGTGGAGCTATCTCTGTTTCAAGCTTGCTTTTCCATTCCAGGTATCGGTCTCCAGCACTCAACGTGCTTCGTCCGTTAGGGGATGACGTTACTTCCGTCCTCCACCTCTGTTCTGTGTGAAGCTCCATGCAGGGCTACGTAAGAGAATATTCTTGTCCCAGGTACCAGGTTGCTGTGGTGTGACGTGCAGCATTGTGACTCAAGCCGGATACAAAGAAATAATATTCAAAGGAAAGAAAAAGCCAGCGAGTCATCCAAAATGCTCAAAAATAAAATGTAAATTCTTGGGGGCGGAGCTAGCATTGGAGCCGAGAGGTCGCATCTTCCTTCAGCTCTGTAAGAGAACTTTATTTAATTCTGTTTATATGACCCCTTGGCTCCACAAACTTGCCTAAACGGAGTACTAATAACTTCGAAGAATAATTTGTATGGGACTTGACCATTAACGAAGATTTGCAGGAAGTAAACAGCTAAAATTACCAGCGAGGCCTGGAATAAGAATCACGCTATGGCGGCCATCTTTTCACAGATCCACGAGCAGTGTAGCGTGCATGCGATCTGTGACAAGGGCAGCATAGAAATCTCCAACTTATATACCTGAGAAGCGGCAACTGCAGTATACAGGATAAGCCCACTCTATCCTAGATTACTAGCAGGCAATTCCCAGCAAACATCTCCTGGATACATAATAAGCTGACCCGGTTTAACCCACTACGAGAAACGCACCTCTACCAGCTGCGCCATGCAGCCCGAACTAAGAGTCCTACTCGGAGCCCTGGTAGATCAGCTAGATCGACAAGCGGGGGAACTTACTGAAGTAATAAGGTTGGCTTTCTCATCTTCTACCCCCATGATGCATGATGCGGAGTCCAAGGTCTGCCGGGAAGTACTGGCCCTGGGCGGGATTCAGGAGCGCTCGAGTGAGGTGAAGGGAGTTAGATGTCTGGCAGGCGAGTGTAAAGTGGAAGTCCCATGTCCGGATCGTTCGCAGGCTCTTCCCACATGCTGCGATAAGATGGAGGCTGATGCGAGCTGTCAGAAGTGTCTCATTTGGAAGGAGCCTGATTATTCTGCGGGGGCAAGTATAACGGATCAAAGTCATTTTCTGGATAGAACCGGTCAGGGCTTTAGCCCAAAAATAAACATAAAAGTCGCAGAACTCACTGTTATTAGGCAACCACTATTCTGTACTTTTGTATATACTGGACTCTGTAAAGCTTCAACACACACTGTGCGGGACCATGCTCATCCCAAGAGAACTGTAGTGGGGTAGCGTATCACTATATTGTCTAGTGCCTGGGGATCATTTAGAGTCTGCTTGATTATCTTAGTTTTCAGGTTAAGACCCTAATGAAAGGCTATCATAATGACTGTGGGAAATATTACTCTCTACTTATTATAATTGTTCTCTGCCTGCTTTCACTAATGTTGGATTATGTGTGCATTTACTCTCTCCCTTAGAGGAGTTCAACTTTCCATATTTATCCCATACCCCTGGGTATGTTTGCGTTTGCCTTTTATGAGACATGTAATATTACTACAATTAGCATATAACTTGAAGCTTATCTCTATTTACTCTGGTAATGCACAGGTCTGGTATTGATTACCAATAATCCATTTGCATTATTTACATTTTGTGATCAAGAGCTCGTGCCTTCTTTGTTATGGACCTATATGTAATTACTGTGTTCATTATCCTCTTCTCAGCGGCTGTTGAAATTCTAATACTAAAATAGGGGTGGCAGCTAAATATTTGTAATTAACGTATGCATGTTCTTTTTTTTAAAGCCTCCGCAGTTTATTTAGCGCTTAGTGTTTACTAGATTTAGAAGGTTATAGGAATTTTTGAATGTTTGTATATCATCACCAGCATTGTTCTTTATGCAATTTGTATCCTCACTGAAGGGACTTGTGAATCCCTACTATTATATATGTGCTGAACGCAGAACAGGTTCACCTCCTTTACACTCCTGTTAAAGTCCCTCCTGTTTACATGACCTCCAAAGAATGTCCGCATGGGATATATAACCAGAGAGACCACAGATTTTCCTTTGTTTTGTGAGCAAAACAATCCCTATTCACACTAATCTAAATACTTGACCACTTTAGGGATTGTGTTATAGCTTAGCAGTCTCCGGGGGATACAACCTGTCTCTTAAAAGTTTACTTCATAATACTCCTACCATACTGAATTTCTAGACCCATACTATCTATAGCTATTTCTAATATTGATCGACTTTGGCCTGCTGCCTCACCTAACATACTTTCTCTATAGCCCATGAGTGGCTTCATAACTAACTACCATTCCCAATTAGAACAATACAACAGACGGCCCATAAGCAGCCTGAACAGGAGTTACCCCAAGATTTTTCAATAGAAAAAGAGATTTCAACTTTATTGCTAATTTGCTAGTTAACTGTTATTTCCCAAGCTGGGATTCATTAGACTTCCAATAAATAAGTTTCCAAGCCAAGTATCTATACCTCATAGATCATAACTATTAGCGGTTAGCTGGGTATATCCTACTTTTACCTTCAAGTACACTGTCTCCAGAATACACAAAATATAGTACTTTGAGCTGTAAGTTTTCATTACTTAACTTTCAAGTATACCCATAACATTATTATGACCCTATTTGCACTCTAGCTAGCTTGCATAAAGCCGCACACATCTCCAGCTTCCCCCATAATTACAGGTTACTTGCTCCTCACTCACTATTACCCTCTATACCCCCTCCTAATTACCATATACAATATTTCAGGACATGCTCACACTTCCTTCGCCTCTTCCACCACTCACACTAGTACATCCATAATACTATAGGTTAGAAAGACTATGCGCTGAGGTAATTGGAGTATCCATACCTTTCTAGGGAAATTTATCTCTTTAAGCCTTCTTGCCCACATCCTTTCATAGTCCTCCCCAACTTAAGTGGCCTATCCATCCACCTATGCATATGTGGATTGTAATACTATGTCAAGACTGGATGTCTATATAATTTACTTGTTTTTTGTGCTTGTGGCTATTTTCTTAGGAAAGGGCCTAAGTGTAGAGCCATCACTATGCCCACCATTCATACTTTATACTATTAATACTTGACGGTATAACTAATACTGTATCTCCTAAATTGCCCTTGTCTATATATGGCCCCGCCCTCCCACCCTGTCCCTCATTTGAAGAGCGGTGCTTACCCGCTGAATTTCCCCCCTCCCCATGCTATCTATTCATTCATTTGCTTTTTGTAGCTCATGAAGAGCTATCTATCTGACCATCAGTTAGCTTCTATACTCATAGACCATTTGGCCTAGAAATATGCTCTTAACTGGTCGGTCAACTACACTATTGTATCATAAAATCGAGGTTCCATCAGCCTATTAACTGTGTATTTTACATTTGTTGAATTATTTTACTCAACTTTGTTTGTATATTTCCTTTGTTTTCAAAAGGCGGACTATGTTTTTATGTTTGTTACGTAAAACCTCAATAAAAAAATATTTAAAAAAAAAAAATGTAAATTCTTTATTCAAACGGATACATTAAAAGAGTAAAAGGTAGCAGACAAGGGTATGTCTTAAGCGTTTCGGCCGTCAGGCCTTATTCATAAGGTAAGCATGCTTGGTTTCAGGAGCAAGGTGAGCATACACAGGTATCAAGGTAAGTATGCTTGGTTTCAGGAGAAAGATGAACATACACGGGTATCAATGTAGGTATGCTTGGTTTCAGAAGCAAGGTGAGCATACACAGGTATCAAGGTAAGTATGCTTGATTATAGCAACAAGGTGAGCATACACGGTTATCAAATTAAGTATGCTTGGTCTCAGGAGCAAGGTGAGCATACACAGAAATCAAGGGAAGAATGTTCGGTTTACAGAGCATGGTGAGCATACACAGGTATCAAGGTAAGTATGTTTGGTTTTAGGAGCAGGTTGAGCAGTTTGTTTAACTGAACACATAAATGCAGAGTTCTGAATATATAGATATTTGCAGGAGGATATATAGATATTTGCAGGAGGATATTTAGGATATTTGAGCAATGACAATTTGTAGCGGTGAATAGTTCTAAGGTTCAGAGTAAGATTCAGGTATAGCAATCAGAGAATGATCATAGCAAAATACAAACTTGAAATTTAGATTGAGTTCATAGTTTGCATAATAGCAGTTTCCAGGAAACAATGTAGGAAATATATGGTTACTTGAAGTTTTGAAAACAACACGCTTAAGCAGGCAGTTAAACTTAAATTCATTATTATTTATTACACCTTGCTTTTTGCATCTTCCAACATTCTTTATAATATTTTGTCACATATGCCTGCCTGCTACCACTGTCCCTTTAAGACTGCCTTCCCTGCTTCTGTCAATCATGCTGTTTGGGGCATAGTTTGCATTCATTTTTCTGCTGGAACTTACCTGCCTAATTAATTAGTCATGCACCTGATTCTCTCAGACTCTTTTTAAGTCATGTCAGGCCTATTGTGCATTGCACTAGCTTTGAAGTTTGTTTCCGGATTTACAGATCCCTGTGTTTGTTACAGCATGGACTATTCTAGAGATATTTTAGTTACAGCCCTAAAGGGACACTGAATCCAATTTTTTTATTTTGTGATTCAGATAGAGCATGACATTTTAAGCAACTTTCTAATTTACCCCTATTATCAAATTTTATTCGTTATCTTGCAATCTTTATTTGAAAAATAAGGCATCTAAGGGTTTTTTTGGTTCAGTACTCTGGACAGCACTTTTTTATTGGTGGATGAATTTATCCACTAATCAGCAAGGTCAACCCAGGTTGTTTACCAAAAATGGGCCGGCATCTAAACTTACATTCTTGCATTTCAAACAAAGATACCAAGAGAATGAAGAAAATTTGATAATAGGAGTAAATTAGAAAGTTGCTTAAAATGTCATGCTCTATCTGAATCATAGCAGGCAGGCATATGTGACAAAATATTATATAAAATGTTGGAAGATGCAAAAAGCAAAGTGTAATAAATAATAATGAATTTAATTATATTTATCAAAAGTTTACATAAATTGCAATTTTCAATTTTTTTTTTTTTTTTTCAAAAATACATAGGAATTTGCTAATTATACCTGGTTGACTAATTATTTCCGGTATTAATTCCATTACTTCCAACTTATCCCAGTATATTGATCTACAGTTACAGGAGTACAGGTATACCTAACTTTACAGCGCTTCACTTTACAGCATTTCGCTAATACAGTGCTTTGTGGAGCTGAAGTTCAACCTCCAAGGATTTTAAAACAGTAATATTGAAAGAAAGCCAGCAAACCTCCCAGGCGTATGTTCAAATTGAAAATTTTATTGGAAAACCGTGCAATAAAAAAGGTAAAACACAAAAATTGTCCCAGCAACCTGGAGCAAACAGAGGGTTCGTCCTACGCGTTTCAGCAAATATCAGCCTTATTCATGGACATGATTCACTTAACATAAACATGCCTATTTATAACACACCCTTGTCATCAGGTGTATGAGCCCCAGGTATTAATTATTAAAGGGACAGACCTATAATATCACTATGTTTGAAAACAGACAGATTAACTCAACTGAGCCATTCATTTAGATGGGTGATAATGTTATCATTCTAAATTTAAACTATACAATGCAAAAAGTAAAGAATTATTATATATATGTAAATTCTCATTATAAATATCATTTTAGAATATGTGTATATATAATTACTAAGGCATGTTATCCAAAGACATTTATATATATAACAAGAAAGATTCCTATACTTGAAAAATTCCTATACTTCAACACTGCCTTCAATAGTATACAACACTTATACAGGAGAATATTAATAATAATATAAGCAAGAGTATATTTAAATAATACAGGAAAATCATGATATTAATATGCATCACCTCATGGAATACCATCAGAAACAATGTAAAATACATTATATGCTACATGCATAAATGGACTCGTTTATAAGGAACTATAAATTATACTACAATATATTTGTGTAGTGCATAGAGTAATAGATATGTATATATGTGTATTATATGATTCAGAATGCATATAGCTAATTCCAACATAAAACTACCTAAAATGAAAATAATCAAATATATTCTACTAGCACTTGACAGGAAGGTATATATATATATATAGACCTATCTGAGCATTGTTTCTATGTATCCATCTATAGCGTATGGCACAAAAGAGTTCACAGTTTCTGCTGTGCAATATACATCATGAAATCATATGTATAATTCCTGTATATTAATGCCTCCAGAAATTAATGACATCACCTACTATGTTAAAACCATCTGGGATCCTGGTTTTCATTTTGAAAATCCAGAAAGCCTCTTTATAAATAAATAAATTTTAAGTTTAGATATTCTGTCTCCGCCATGTATGGCAGGTTTGATATAATCAATTAGTTGCCATTTTAGACTGTTCACCATCTTATTGTGGACATGTATAAAATGTCTAGCAAGGTCAGAGCATTCAATACCATGCTCAATGTTTTTTAGATGCTCCCTAATCCTGTTTCTACACTCCCTGGAGGTGCACCCAATGTATTGTTTTTTACATTCCACGCAATCTATCAAATAGATTACGAAGACAGAGCGACAATTAGTATATGTATCCAACTCATAAACCTTCTGTGTGGTGTATGATTGGAAATTCTTAGTAACTTTTGTGAAACCAAAGGCAATGCAATTGCTGTAATGACATTTGTAGTGCCCTTTTACATTTAACCCCTTAACGACCGAGGACGTGCAGGGTACGTCCTCAAAAAAAAGGCAGTTAATGCCTGAGAACGTACCCTGCACGTCCTCGGTTTGGAAAGCAGCTGGAAGCGATCCTGCTCGCTTCCAGCTGCTTTCCGGTTATTGCAGTGATGCCTCGATATGGAGGCATCCTGCAATAACTTTTTTAAGCCATCCGGTGCAGAGAGAGCCACTCTGTGGCCCTCTCTGCACCGGAGATCGGTGGCTCCCTGCGTTGGTGGGTGGGAGCCGGACCGGGAGGCGGGTGGCGGCCATTGATGGCCCTGGATATCTGCAGGGGGGGCGGGATCGTGGGCGGGGATGAGCGGGGGCGCGCACGGACGCGCACGCGTGCACGGGAGGGCGGGGGCGGGCGCGTGCACGGGGAGGGAGCGGGTGGGAACCGCTACACTACAGAAAATATCTTAAAAAAAAGTTTGTAAATGCCTTTTTATAAAAAAAAAATAAAGATCAGCAAGGTGGTGGGTGTTTGTCTGTGTGGGGGGGAAGCTACACTACAGAAAAAATCCAAATAAATATAAAAAAACCACTTTTTTTTGCAAACTGGGTACTGGCAGACAGCTGCCAGTACCCAAGATGGCCCCCAATGAGGCAGAGGGGATGGTCAGAGAGTGGTTTTGGGGGGGATCAGGGAGGTTGGGGGCTAAGGGGGGGATCCTACACCCTAGCATATGTAAATATGCTAAAAAATATTTTTTTTTTAAAAAAAACCCCTTTTATTTTAGTACTGGCAGACTTTCTGCCAGTACTTAAGATGGCGGGGACAATTGTGGGGTGGGGGAGGGAAGGGAGCTGTTTGGGAGGGATCAGGGTGTGGGATGTGTCAGGTGGGAGGCTGATCTCTACACTAAAGCTAAAATTAACCCTGCAAGCTCCCTACAAACTCCCTAATTAACCCCTTCACTGCTAGCCATAATACACGTGTGAGGCGCAGCAGGATTTAGCGGCCTTCTAATTACCAGAAAGCAACGCCAAAGTCATATATGTCTGCTATTTCTGAACAAAGGGGATCCCAGACAAGTATTTACAACCATTTGTGCCATAATTGCACAAGCTGTTTGTAAATTATTTCAGTGAGAAACCTAAAATTGTGAAAAATTTAACTTTTTTTTCAATTTGATCGCATTTGGCGGTGAAATGGTGGCATGAAATATACCAAAATGTGCCTAGATCAATACTTGGGGTTGTCTACTATACTACACTAAAGCTAAAATTAACCCTACAAGCTCCCTAAAAGCTCCCTAATTAACCCCTTAACTGCTGGGCATAATACACTTGTGGTGCGCAGTGGCATTTAGCGGCCTTCTAATTACCTAAAAGCAACGCCAAAGCCATATATGTCTGCTATTTCTGAACAAAGGGGATCCCAGAGAAGAATTTACAACCATTTATGCCATAATTGCACAAGTTGTTTGTAAATAATTTCAGTGAGAAACCAAAAGTTTGTGAAAAAAATTGTGAAAAAGTGAACGATTTTTTGTATTTGATCGCATTTGGCGGTGAAATGGTGGTATGAAATATACCAAAATTGGCCTAGATCAATACTTTGGGATGTCTACTAAAAAAAAATAGATACATGTCAAGGGATATTCAGGGATTCCTGAAAGATATTAGTGTTCTAATGTAACTAGCGCTAATTTTGGAAAAAAGTGGTTTGGAAATAGCAAAGTGCTACTTGTATTTATGGCCCTATAACTTGCAAAAAAAGCAAAGAACATGTAAACATTGGGTATTTCTAAACTCAGGACAAAATTTTGAAACTATTTAGCATGGGTGTTTTTTGGTGGTTGTAGATATGTAACAGATTTTGGGGGTCAAAGTTAGAAAAAGTGTGTTTTTTTCAATTTTTCCTCATATTTTATATTTTTTTTTATAGTAAATTATAAGATATGATGAAAATAATGGTATCTTTAGAAAGTCCATTTAGTGGCGAGAAAAACGGTATATAATATGTGTGGGTACAGTAAATGAGTAAGAAGAAAATTACAGCTAAACACAAACACCGCAAAAATGTAAAAATAGCCTTGGTCCCAAACGGACAGAAAATGGAAAAGTGCTGTGGTCATTAAGGGGTTAACCAGCTGTTACTTGTTGTTTGTGTATTTCTAAGTAGGCTAGGAGAAACAGCATTACCTATTGTGTAACCTCTACGGGAAACAAAGTTACATCCCTTTTGTGCCAGGTCTTTAAGACTGTCTTCAGCAGTCAGAATAGGAAGGTGCTTTTGCATGATATCACATATTGCATTAAATTGTGCACTATATGTGGTTACAAATGTAGGTCTGGAGCTATCAAAGGATTGTTTATTAGCTAGGCTTTTGTTGTCTAGAAGGAGGGTTTCTCTATCTAGTCTATTGACTTCTAAGAGAGCACGATCAATTGTTTTTACATGATAGCCTCTCTCTAATAGATCACTTCTCATTTTAATACTCTCTGTTGTAAAGACTTCGTTATCGGTACAATTCCGTTTCAACCTTGTGAATTGTCCTTTAGCAATTCCAAAACCCATATGCTTTGGATGATTGCTACGGCCATGTAATATGGCATTGGCTGCATTTGGTTTTCGATATAAAGTCGTTTTTATCTGTTGGGTATCAGTTTGACCCATCAGTAAAAGGTCTAAGTAAGGAATAGATACTTTGCTACTCTCATAAGTAAACTGTAGATTGGCGTCATTGGAATTGAGATATTGGATAAATTCCTCTAGTCTAGATGGACCTCCTGTCCAAATTAACAGGAGGTCATCGATATATCTTTTATACATTGTGATGCAATCCCTGAAGGGATTTGAATCTCCAAAGACGTGGCACGCTTCCCACCAACCCATGTATAGGTTGGCGTAAGCCGGGGCAAACTTTGCCCCCATTGCTGTGCCACGCCTTTGGAGATAAAAAATTCCCTCAAATTGAAAAAAGTTATGAGTTAACAAGAAATCTAGAGTTTGGATCAGAAAGGACTTAAGTTGACTATCATAATTGCTGAATCTATCCAGCATATATGAAATAGCTTCTAGACCTTTTTTGTGAGGAATGGCAGAATATAAACTAACTACATCTATAGTCAGCCATTCTGCTGTATCAGTCCAGCATATCTCTTTTAGACATCCCAAAAGATGCTTTGTGTCTTTAAGATACGATGGGAGACTATATACCACTGGTTGTAGTAAAGATTCAATCCATGTTGAAATGTTTTCAAATAAAGATCCTATACCTGCCACGATGGGCCTTCCTTTCACCTCCTCCAAGGATTTATGAACTTTGGGGAGGTGATGGAATATGGGGGTAACAGGATTTGAAACATAGAGATAGTCTACAGTGCCTTGGTCTATAATCCCCATCTCCAATCCATAATCCAGCAGTGATTCAAGCTGTTGCCTATATTTCTCAGTTGGATTAAATCTAAGGATTTCATAGACATCAGTATCACTTAGTTGTCTTCGAGCTTCCTCTAAGAAAGACTGTCTATCCTGCACCACCACACACCCACCCTTGTCCGCTCTCTTTATTACAATATCTTCCCTAGATTTTTTTTTTATTTTAAAACAGTGCTGTAATCTTCGTGAGATTGCGAGAAAAGTGACTGGCACCATTTTGTTATGCACCGTTCACTCTGTTTACAGCTTTATAGTGCAATCTGTGTCTCAGTGTTATAGTCTGGCAAATTGTACTACAGTAATGCTCACTATTTTACAGGTACAGTATTTATTGAATACTGTGCTGTGCGAGTGTTAAACTAAAGTTAGCACTATTGCACACCTAATATAAGTTAGTTAAAACATGATTTTAAGATTTTAAACACACTGGCAAGTGAAAAGAAAGCTAAAAGACGGTTTTCACTTTACAGCAGGGCTCCGGTCCCTAACCCACTGTATGAGTGGGGTATACTTGTATGCTAATAACCTGCCCTCCCTATCTAAAAGGTGATACAAATGTTAGAAGTTATTTATTGGCATGGTACATATATTCTCGCAACTTGCAATTTCTGTCCTTTATATATGATTATTATACATGAAAAAGGCATAGAGGCAATATAATAAAAGGGAATAGTGCCATACAACAGAAGTATTATACATTTATTTGGTTTATATTAAGCAATAATGAATTTTCTTTTAATGGAACATTGCATGTACAAACCAAAGGGACTGCTATTGGAACAGGGTTTGCACCAAATTATGCCAGTCTCTTCATTGCCAAATAGGAACATGAATTTATTAAGAGGCATGACTTCTTAATAAATTAAAACCTTGTGCTATTCAATAGAAAGCATGGTTAAATGTTTTAATGATATGAACACATTTGATGTGGATTTACAGTTTACTAATAATTTCAGTAAAAAGACTATTACGTTTTTAGATCTAGATATCTATATAAATCAAAATATGTTGAATAAAACAAATAATTTTAAAGCGGTAGTCGCTAATAATTATATCAATTTGAATCACTGTAACCTTAAAGGGACAGTCTAGGCCAAAATAAACTTTCATGATTCAGATAGAGCATGTAATTTTAAACAATTTTCCAATTTACTTTTATCACCAATTTTGCTTTGTTCTCTTGGTATTCTAAGTTGAAAGCTTAACCTAGGAGGTTCATATGCTAATTTCATAGACCTTGACGGCCACCTCTTTTTAACAGTTTTTCACCACTAGAGGGTGTTAGTACATGTATTTCATATAGATAACACTGCGCTCGTGCACATGAAGTTATCAGGGAGTAGGCACTGATTGGCTAAACTGCAAGTCTGTCAAAAGAACTGAAATAAAGGGGCAGTTTGCAGAGACTTAGATACAAGATAATCACAGAGGTTAAAAGTATATTAATATAACTGTGTTGGTTATGCAAAACTGGGGAATGGGTAATAAAGGGATAATCTATATTTTAAAACAATAAAAATTCTGGTGTAGACTGTCCCTTTAAGCATTGAATAGAGAACATTCTGAAAGGGCAATGTCTATGCATAAGGAGAAATTGCAATAACATCTCAGGTTATGACACACAAGTTAAAATATTGAAGCAATGAATTTTAGAAAAGGGGTTATGATTCTAAAAAAAATAGAGATTTAGAACAAACTGATTGGACAGTTGTCAACCAAATAAAGTAAAGGTTCCATTTGTAACTAATTTCAATAGCGAACATAGAAAAGTGGAAAATATATTAAATAGACATTTGCATTTGGTTAAGTCTGATCATATTTTGGGTGAAAATATAATGGACAGACCTACTATTATTTACAGAAAAGCACAGAATTTAAAGAATATATTGTCTCCCAGTGAATTTAAAAACACAATTAAAAAACATAAGATGTAGATTTGTATGGAAATAAATTATATAAATTCTATACTATAGGGCCTATTTATCAAGCTCTGTATGGAGCTTGATGCCCCGTGTTTCTGGCGAGCCTTCGGACATCGCCGAAAATCAACCCGATCCAATACAATCGGGTTGATTGACACCCACTGCTAGCGGGCGATTGGCCGCGAATATGTAGGGGGTGGTACTGCACCAGCATTTCACAAGAACTGCTGGTGCAATGATAAATGCCCGAAAGCATATGCTGTCTGCATTTATCGATGTGCGGCGGACATGATTCGCCATAGCAGATCATGTCTGTCCGCACTATGCTTCACAAATATGGGTTAGACTGTGAGACGGTGGGGAAAAGAACTGCACACCTGAAAAAAACTTATATCCCAAAAGTTTTTGAAAATAGAGAGAAAAATGTGTGTTGGGTGGCGCAAAAAATGCAATTTCCTGTGTGTTATAAATCAAATATATTTATTAGCCTTTGAATATTTCATTCCTTTCATAAAAAACAAGATAGTCAAAGTAAATATAAGTATTTTATTTTAAGTACATAAATGTATATAAACACTGTATGTTAAAAAATGACACCGGTGTCAATATGCTATGGCCATTCATAAAATATATATATATAAAAAATTGGTACAATATAAAAATATCTATGTTGCTTTAAAATATACGAATATATAAATATAAATTCGCTTTGATATTACCACAAATTTGCTTGCTGTATATTTTTGATGTATATTTTTGATACCCTTATGCATACAGGGAGTGCAGAATTATTAGGCAAGTTGTATTTTTGAGGATTCATTTTATTATTGAACAACAACCATGTTCTCAATGAACCCAAAAAACTCATTAATATCAAAGCTGAATAGTTTTGGAAGTAGTTTTTAGTTTGTTTTTAGTTATAGCTATTTTAGGGGGATATCTGTGTGTGCAGGTGACTATTACTGTGCATAATTATTAGGCAACCTAACAAAAAACAAATATATACCCATTTCAATTATTTATTTTTACCAGTGAAACCAATATAACATCTCAACATTCACAAACATACATTTCTGACATTCAAAAACAAAACAAAAACAAATCAGTGACCAATATAGCCACCTTTCTTTGCAAAGACACTCAAAAGCCAGCCATCCATGGATTCTGTCAGTGTTTTGATCTGTTCACCATCAACATTGCGTGCAGCAGCAACCACAGCCTCCCAGACACTGTTCAGAGAGGTGTACTGTTTTCCCTCCTTGTAAATCTCACATTTGATGATGGACCACAGGTTCTCAATGGGGTTCAGATCAGGTGAACAAGGAGGCCATGTCATTAGATTTTCTTCTTTTATACCCTTTCTTGCCAGCCACGCTGTGGAGTACTTGGACGCGTGTGATGGAGCATTGTCCTGCATGAAAATCATGTTTTTCTTGAAGGATGCAGACTTCTTCCTGTACCACTGCTTGAAGAAGGTGTCTTCCAGAAACTGGCAGTAGGACTGGGAGTTGAGCTTGACTCCATCCTCAACCCGAAAAGGCCCCACAAGCTCATCTTTGATGATACCAGCCCAAACCAGTACTCCACCTCCACCTTGCTGGCGTCTGAGTCGGACTGGAGCTCTCTGCCCTTTACCAATCCAGCCACGGGCCCATCTATCTGGCCCATCAAGACTCACTCTCATTTCATCAGTCCATAAAACCTTAGAAAAATCAGTCTTGAGATATTTCTTGGCCCAGTCTTGACATTTCAGCTTGTGTGTCTTGTTCAGTGGTGGTCGTCTTTCAGCCTTTCTTACCTTGGCCATGTCTCTGAGTATTGCACACCATGTGCTTTTGGGCACTCCAGTGATGTTGCAGCTCTGAAATATGGCCAAACTGGTGGCAAGTGGCATCTTGGCAGCTGCACGCTTGACTTTTCTCAGTTCATGGGCAGTTATTTTGCGCCTTGGTTTTTCCACACGCTTCTTGGGACCCTGTTGACTATTTTGAATGAAAGGCTTGATTGTTCGATGATCATGCTTCAGAAGCTTTGCAATTTTAAGAGTGCTGCATCCCTCTGCAAGATATCTCACTATTTTTGACTTTTCTGAGCCTGTCAAGTCCTTCTTTTGACCCATTTTGCCAAAGGAAAGGAAGTTGCCTAATAATTATGCACACCTGATATAGGGCGTTGATGTCATTAGACCACACCCCTTCTCATTACAGAGATGCACATCACCTAATATGCTTAATTAGTAGTAGGCTTTCGAGCCTATACAGCTTGGAGTAAGACAACATGCATAAAGAGGATGATGTGGTCAAAATACTCATTTGCCTAATAATTCTGCACTCCCTGTATATATAACTTTGCTGGTTCTATAAGAGCTCTACGTACACCTTATGCTTTTATGCAAACTGCCAGGATTTTTTGGAATTTTAACCGTAATTTTGGAGCGGTTATATCAGGTATGTCAATGTCTCTAAGCAACAGTTACCTTTGTGGGGGTCATCTGGATTCTTGCGGTTAAATATATGCCGCTATATTGTGATATTACCTGTCAGTTGGTGACCGGACTGTATTACTCCGTTTTACCTGGGGTTTCCTTAGTTGGTGAGGTTTGATGACTCAAATTCTTTATGCGGTTAAATATATGCCGCTACAAACACTTGTTTCCTTTCCCTAGTTTGGGGAATATTACCTTGATGAGAAGGCAGTGTGATGTGAGATCCTTCTTTTCTTCTTTCGGTCAGTGACCGATCTTGTCCTTGCTGGATGTATAGAAAATGCGGGGGTTGGTACCGCTGTATGCTTCTCACTTTTCTTCCTCTCGGTCAGTGACCGGTCGAGTGTTCCGCTCTATGCTAAATTGACCCCCTATAGCTGCAAAGCATGTGAACATAGCAGCAAAACTAAAACATATGTTTCTACAAGCACGGGCAAATCTATAAGATCTATGATACAATTTGATCTACCGATAAAGGAGTCATACATTTTTTACAATGTACATGTATATAAGGGAGACCACAAGGCCCCATAGAAATAGCATACAAGAACATTTATGTAATATCAAGAAGGGGGACTTAGATACGCATTTATAAGCATTTCAGAACTGTTCATAAAAATCCCACAAAAGATCTCTCATATTGGGGTATATGTGAAGTTAAAAAAAAAACTTACATGGTGGCGATTTTGAAGAAAAAAAAAAAAAAAGAACAAAATATATGAAATCGGAACCCTAAATTCATCAGATCTAAAGTCCTTTTATTTTACAATTAATATCTTAAAAGGACATGAAATCCAATCTTTTTTTTTTCTTTCATGGTTCAGAATACAATTTAAAAAAAAAAGTTTCCTATTTATTTCTTTAACTAAATTTGCTTTGTTATCTTGTTATTGGCTGCTGAAGAGATATCTAGATAGGTAGTGTGCACATGTCTGGGCTACCACATGACAGGACAAAGTGCTGGCAACTAGTGCTCTTCATTATGTATAACATTGTTGCAAAACTGCTGCCATATAGTGCTCTAGCACACGTGCACACCCCTGAACTTACCTTCCTATTTTTCAACACAGGATTAGAAGAAAACAAAGAAAAATTGATAATAGAAGTTCACTGGAAAGTAGTTTAAAATTGTTTGTTCTTTCTGAATCATGAAAGAAAAATGTGTAGTTTTATGTTCCTTTAATGATAAATAGTATAAAGTTTTGATAAAGTATATATACTGCGGGACCTGCACTGGCTCCCCATCAACAAAAGAATAACCTTCAAGCTTCTCACCCACGCATTCAAGGCCCTCCACAACATCGGTCCTGAATACTTGAACCACTGCGTTACCTTCTACACCCTTGCCAGACAACTTCGATCGGCCGACCAAGCCCTCGCAGTCATCCCCCGCATCAGGAAAACCACAGCGGGAGGCAGATCCTTCTCTCACCTAGCAGTCAAGACTTGGAACACCCTCCCGCTGCACCTCAGACAAGCTACCGCCCTAACTAAGTTCAGAAATGACTTCAAGACCTGGCTCTTTGACTGAACTGCAACCCTCAGCGCCTTGAGACCCTTATGGGTGAATAGTCGCGCTTTACAAGAACCCGATAGATAGATAGATAGATAGACTATATATATATATATATATATATATATATCAATTAATTAAGTTGTTATACCACCATTAGAAATAAAGTGAAACAAACTTGCAACAGCAGCTTATCACATTAGAGCAAACAGTGCCAATGTAGACTGGGTTTCTGACAATACCACCAATTATATAAGCAAACAGATCTGTCCTCAGCACTTATGTACAAAACTTTCTTCTTTATTAATCCATAAACAAAATGCAGCGTTTGGGTCTAGTTCTTAGTTATGCATGACTAAGAGCTAGACTCGAAACGTTGCATATTGTGCTTTTGTTTATGGATTAATAAAGAAGAAAGTTTTGTACATAAGTGCTGTAGACAGATCTGTTTGCTTGGACTAGGATTAGAAGTAACACCACCATTAATAGCAATACCACCTTAAAAATTCCTCCTTAAAAAAAAAAAAAAAGTCAATACAGCCAAGTAGCCCTGAGAACAATCAGAAGAAAAGGAAGAGGACAAATAGAATGGAAGAAAATCTAAATAACCATTTTGATAAAGTCGACAGGCTGGCAAAACACATTAATGATTAAGAAGAGGATATAATATCCAAAACATCATAAACACTCTCTCCTGGAGTTCCAATTAGACAGAGGAGATTGAGCGCTTTTTGTATATTTGCCTTAAAGAAACTACTCTGCGCAGAGTTCTTAAAAAGTGACAGAGAAGAAATATCTTGGAGTCTACTGTTTCATAGTAATAATTTAAACCTGCAAATAGTCTAAGCTGATTGGTGTGTTACAACACATGTGGGTGATCATGTGATTAGACCCACACAAACGCTCAGTTAAACCCAAGAGTAAAAGACCTTTGCCTGATAAGGATATCCTTCTTCCACCTCTAGAATATGGTACTGTGTTTGGGGACTATCATTTCTCCATTGCTCTGAACTAAGGAGGTTTTTACATTACGTTGGTTTTTATATTACGCTGTTGTTTATATCATGCTGTAGACATTTCTATCACGTTGTATAAAAGGAGTTAAACAGCCTATGTCGACTATTTGTTTAAATCTTAGAAGTGATAAACAAGTTTGAGTGCTAAGCTGAATTCTATATTTTTCTGTTTTTTACTATTTTAAAAAAACTTTTTTTTAAACTTTTTTATTTTTCCCCCCAGATCCCCAAGACTTATACAATTAGAAAGATTACCTTTCCAATGGTAGGTCTTGGGGGTCTGTAGCTGCTTAGATCCCTGAGATACAGGTTTCTAAGCAGCATGCCCCCTTTCCCTATACTTTGTATGGACAATTTTAAATAAAGTTACACAGTGATGTCATCACGTCATTGCGCGTGATGTCACCGCACGTAACGGGAAGCCCCGGCGATGCCTGTCACTATGCAGGCCCGATCACCGGAGTAGGAGCTGGTGGGGGCCCCCAAATTGGAAAAAAGTAGTTGAGTGCTAATGACGGCTCTGAGCCGTCATTAGCACTCAAGGGGTTAAAACAAAACTGTATTAAGCCGCAGTGTTGTACCGATTCTGCATGTACCTGGGTAAAAGGTGGTAATATTCAAAAGACTGGCAAGAAAGTGGAATTTTTTTGTCATGGCATTTCCAAAGTAAATGTTCACAAGGACTTGCAAAACACGTTCATACAAGCACACACATACAGTTAAACACATGCACAAACACACACACACATCTAACTATTGCTGCAATATAAATATATAACCCCCAAACAAAGATTTATTGAATCGATATTTCCCCTAACATAATACAAAGTGCTACAAGCCAACATAACTAAAGGTAATAGCCAGCTAAATAAATTAAAGGTTCAGAGTTACCTCTATAAAGTAATCTCCATGGGCAGTCTCTTATTATAGCCCCCTAGAATGAAAGCTTCTTGGGCAAAATCTCTCATTATTTACCTGTATAATACTTTTAAATAACTGTAAGCTGTTTACAAATATAGCTACAAAACATACTGCCCCCCCCGTCCAATCTGCTGCCCAAGGCAAGTGCCTTGTTTGCCTAGGCCAAAGTATGCCACTGACTGCAGCACAAGTCTAAAATTAACACGTGTTTAATGTCCTTGTAAAGGTTTAGAAAGGGGGAAACCAGATATGTCTTATAGCAAATAAACATCGTGGCCTCTAGTTATCAACGTGTCTACTTACCTGCCTTCACCGGCCCCAATACACCCGCCTAAGCTCGCCTACCATCGCCGCCGCAGACCTGAAAAATTTCACCAAAGTTATCAATAAAGCTGTCAAAAAGCCGCGCACCAAGTAGGGGGCGATGAGCAGCGGACTGTGATAGTTATCACTCATCCGACCTCGCTGCTCTTCGGCTTTTTGACAGCTTTATTGATAGGCTGTCACTAAGCACCCACACTAAACTACACTGTTCTACCCCCTATACCAGCGCCCCCAGAGCCCCCCGCAACTAAATAAAGTTATTAACCCCTAAACCGCCGCTCCTAGACCCCGCCGCAACTATAATAAATGTATTAACCCCTAAACCGCCGCTCCCGGAGCCCACCGCCACCTACATTATACCTAGTAACCCCTATCCTGCCCCCCCTATACTGCCGCCACCTATAATAAATGTATTAACCCCTATCCTGCGGATCCCGGACCCCGCCGCAACTAAATAAATTGTTTAAACCCTAAACCGAAGCTCCCGGACCCCGCTGCCACCTATATTAAACTTATTAACCCCTAATCTGCCCCCCCTACACCGTCGCCACCTATAATAAATTTATTAACCCCTATCCTGCCCCCCTTATACCGCCGCAACCTATAATAAAATTATTAACCCCTAAACCTAAGTCTAACCCTAACACCCACCTAACTTAAATATTAATTAAATACATCTAAATATTATAACTTATTAACTAAATTAATCCTATTTAAAACTAAATACTTACCTTATTTTGGGGGGCTTTGTTATTTTATTAGGGGGCTTAGATTAGGTGTAAGTAGCTTAACATTTTTGTAATATTTTCTAAATGTTTGTAACTTATTTTTTTTATTTTTTGTAACTTAGTTTTTTTTATTTTTTGTACTTTAGTTAGTTTATTTAATTGTATTTAATTGTAGTTATTTGTAGTTAATTAATTTACTGTATTTAATGATGTGTAGTGTTAGGTTTAATTGTAACTTAGGTAAGGATTTATTTTACAGGTAATTTTGTATTTCTTTTAGCTAGGTAGTTATTAAATAGTTAATAACTATTTAATAACTATTCTAACTAGCTAAAATAAATATGTTACCTGTAAAATAAATAGAAATCCTAAAATAGCTACAATATAATTATTAATTACATTGTAGCTATCTTAGGGTTTATTTTACAGGTAAGTATTTAGTTTTAAATAGGAATAATTTATTTAATGATAGTGTAGTGTTAGGTGTAATTGTAACTTAGGTTAGTTTTTATTTTACAGGTAAATTTCTCTTTATTTTAACTAGGTAGCTATTAAATAGTTAATAACTATTTAATAGCTATTGTACCTAGTTAAAATAAATAGAAATTTGCCTGTAAAATAAAAATAAATCCTAAAATAGATACAATATAATTATTATTTATATTGTAGCTATATTAGTGTTTATTTTAAAGGTAAGTATTTAGTTTTAAATAGGATTAATTTGGTTAATAAGAGTTATAATATTTAGATGTATTTAATTAATATTTAAGTTAGGGGGGTGTTAGGGTTAGACTTAGGTTTAGGGGTTAATAATTTTATTATTGTTGCGGCGGTGTAGGGGGGGCAGGATAGGGGTTAATAAATTTATTATAGTGGCAGCGGGGTCCGGGAGCGGCGGTTTAGGGGTTAATCAGTTTATTAGAATGGCTGCAGGGCCTGGGAGCGGCGGTTTAGGGGTTAATCAGTTTATTAGAGTGGCGGTTGGCTCCAGGAGCGGCGGTTTAGGGGGTAATACATTTATTTTGTTGCGGCGGGGTCCGGGAGTGGCGGATTAGGGGTTAATAAGTATAATTTAGTTGGCTGCGGTGTAGGGGGGGCAGATTAGGGGTGTTTAGACTCGGGGTACATGTTAGGGTGTTAAGTGTAGACATCTCCCATAGGAATCAATGGGATGTCGGGCAGCAGCGAACATGAACTTTCGCTATGGTCAGACTCCTATTGACTCCTATGGGATACGCCGCCTCCAGGGCGGCGGATTGAAAACAAGGTATGCTGGGCCGGAAAAGTGCCGAGCGTACCTGCTAGTTTTTTGATAACTAGAAAAAGTAGTCAGATTGTGCCGAACTTGTGTGCGGAACATCTGGAGTGACATAAGAATCGATCTGTGTCAGACTGAGTCCGGCAGATCGAAGCTTACGTCACAAAATTCTACTTTTGCCGGTGTGTAGGGCTTGATAACTTAGGCGAATCAGCCTCGCCACAAATATGCTGCGGTATTCCAGCATATTTGAGGTTGACGGCTTGATAACTAGGGGCCATAGTGTGTGATATGGTGGCACATGTAAAATAGAAGATAGCGTTAATAATATATCAAGGTCTGAATATATAATCTGAAGTAGTTATAAATATATCAGGTTGTGAACTTTCTGTTGATTGATTCCAACATTTTGAAGAAAGATTCAACTTTTTGCCCTGATATTAAATATATTGTATATTGCACAAGATTTGATTACATTTTTAGATTGATAAAATTAAAAACAAATTTTGCAAGTATGACAAATGTTTTAAGAAATATCTGTTCTGTAAATAAAGAAAAGAGAAATGATTATCTAAAGTTTACAGAATTTGATTCAAGTTTAAAAAGTAATTTTATACAAAATATTTGTAGCTTAAAACATACATTTTGTAAGAAAGGATTTTGGGAATCAAATTTAGAAAATAACTGATAGAATATAATAAATTAAAATATATCAAATGATAATATCAAAGCACTTTAGTTTTATGAAACAAATAGTAATTACAATGATATGATCTGCAAACAAAGGGATATAACTATTTCAAATAGGAATTGCTATATTACTAAGAGGCACTAAGGTCAAAATTAGACATTCATAAGTCAGATAGAGCATGCCGTTTTAAGAAGGGTTTCCATTTTGGCGCTTTCAGGGGGACACATATGAAAAATACATATATGAGGGTTCTTATAATTTGACATTATTCAAACAGCCCCTGACATATGCATTTTTCATAAGGGTCCTCCCTTAAAGCGTCAAAATGGCAACCCTAGTATTAAGAACCTTTGCAATTTAATTCCATAATCAAAATGTATACAAACTTATAATCCATTTGATAAGAAACATTTGAATATAGTAAACCTTTACAAATACTAAGGCCCAGATTACGAGTTTTGCGTTAGAAGCTATGCGATACTAATGAACAGTTTTGTCTCACCGCTCACTTACCTGCAGCGCTGGTATTACAAGTTTTCAGAAACCTGTCTTTAAAAGGCAAGAAGTGAGTGTTGAGCAAACTTTTGCTCATTACCGCACTCCAATATCAGCGCTGCTTAAGTCAGCGATGAGCTGGTCGTACGTGATTGTGCACGATTTCCCCATAGGAATCAACAGGGAGAGCCAGCTGAGAAAAAGTCTAACACCTGCAAAAAAGCAACGTAAAACTCAGTAACGCAGCCCCATTGATTCCTATGGGGAAATAAAATGTATGTCTACACCTAACACCCTAACATGAACCCCGAGTCTAAACACCCCTAATCTTACACTTATTAACCCCTAATGTTCCGCCCCCGACATCGCTGACAACTGCATTATATGTATTAACCCCTAATCTGCTGCCTCCAGCATCGTAGACACTTACATACTATTTATTAACCCCTAATCTGCCGCCCCCGATGTTGCTGCAACCTATCTACATTGATTAACCCCCTGTCGCCCCCAACATCGCCGCCACTATATTAAATGTATTAACCCCTAAACCAAAGTCTAACTCTAACCCTAACACCCCCTAACTTAAATATAATTTAAATAAATATAAATAAATATTACTATCATTAACTAAATTATTCCTATTTAAAACTAAATACTTACCTGTAAAATAAACCTTAAGATAGCTACAATATAACTAATAGTTACATTGTAGCTAGCTTAGGGTTAATTTTTATTTTACAGGCAAGTTTTGTATTTATATTAACTAGGTAGATTAGTTACAAAATAGTTATTAACTATTTATTAACTACCTAGCTAAAATAAATATCAAAGTACCTGTAAAATAAAACCTAAGATAACAATAACACCTAACACTACACTATAATTAAATACATTTACTAAATAAAATACAATTACCTAAATTAAATTAAATTAGCTAAAGTACAAAACAAAAAAACACTAAATTACAGAAAATAATAAACAAATTACAGATATTTAAACTAATTACACATAATCTAATAGCCCTTTTAAAATAAAAAAGCCCCCCCAAAATAAAAAAAACCTTAGCCTAAATTAAACTACCAATAGCCCTTAAAAGGGTCTTTTGTGGGGCATTGCCCCAAAGTAATCAGCTCTTTTACCTGTAAAAAAATACAAACAACCCCCCCAACAGTAAAAACCACCACCCACACAACCAACCCCCCAAATAAAATAATATCTAAAAAAACCTAAGTTCCCCGTTGCCCTGAAAAGGGCATTTGGATGGGCATTGCCCTTAAAAGGGCAGTTAGCTCTTTTGCAGCCCAAAGTCCCTAACCTAAAAATAAATCCCACCCAATACACCCTTAAAGAAACCTAACACTAACCCCCTGAAGATTGACTTACCGGGAGAAGTCTTCATCCAAGCTGGGCCAAAGTCCTCAACGAAGCCGGGAGAAGTCTTCAACCAAGCCGGGCGAAGTGGTCCTCCAGACGGGCAAAAGTCTTCATCCAGACAGCATCTTCTATCTTCATCCCTTCCGGCGCAGAGCAGGTCCATCTTCAAGACTGATTGGAACAGCCAATAGAATGCGAGCTCAATCCTATTGGCTGATTGCATCAGCCAATAGGATTTTTTCTACCTTAATTCCGATTGGCTGATAGAATTCTATCAGCCAATCAGAATCTAAGGGACGCCATCTTGGATGACATCACTTAAAGGTACCTTCATTCAGCTTTGGTCGTCGGATGAAGAGGATGCTCCGCATCGGATGTCTTGAAGATGGACCCAATCCACGCCGGATGGATGAAGATAGAAGATGCCGTCTGGATGAAGACTTCTGCCCGTCTGGAGGACCACTTCACCCAGCTTGGATGAGGACTTCTCCCGGCTTCATTGAGGACTTCGGCCCGGCTTGGATGAAGACTTCTCCCGGTAAGTTGATCTTCAGGGGGTTAGTGTTAGGTTTTTTAAGGGTGTATTGGGTGGGTTTTATTTTTAGGTTATTGACTTTGGGTTGCAAAAGAGCTAACTGCCCTTTTAAGGGCAATGCCCATACAAATGCCCTTTCCAGGGCAATGCGGAGCTTAGGTTTTTTTAGATAGTATTTTATTTGGGGGGTTGGTTGTGTGGGTGGTGGGATTTAATGTTGGTGGGGTTGTTTGTATTTTTTTTTTTACAGGTAAAAGAGCTGATTACTTTGGGGCAATGCCCCACAAAAGGCCCTTTTAAGGGCTATTGGTAGTTTAGTCTAGGCTTTTTTTTTTTGGGGGGGGGGGGCTTTTTTATTTTAATAGGGCTATTAGATTAGGTGTAATTAGTTTAAATATCTGTAATTTGTTTATTATTTTCTGTAATTTAGTGTTTGTTTGTACTTTAGGTAATTTAATTTAATTTAGGTAATTGTATTTAATTTAGTAAATGTATTTAATTATAGTGTAGTGTTAAGTGTTATTGTAACTTAGGTTAGGTTTTATTTTACAGGTACTTTTGTATTTATTTTAGCTAGGTAGTTATTAAATAGTTAATGACTATTTAATAACTATTCTACCTAGTTAAAATAAATACAAACTTGCCTGTAAAATAAAAAATAAACCCTAAGATAGCTACAATGTAACTATTAGTTATATTGTAGCTATCTTAAGGTTTATTTTACAGGTAAGTATTTAGTTTTAAATAGGAATAATTTATAGTAATATTTATTTAGATTTATTGTAATTATATTTAAGTTAGGGGGTGTTAGGGTTAGGGTTAGACTTAGGTTTAGGGGTTAATAACTTTAATATAGTGGTGGTGACTTTAAGGGCGGCAGATTAGGGGTTAATAAAAAGTATGTAGGTGTAGGTGATGTTTGGGGCAGCAGATTAGGGGTTAATACATATAATGTAGGTGGCGGCGGTGTCCGGAGCAGCAGATTAGGGGTTAATAATTGTAATGTAGGTGTCGTCGATGTCGGGGGTGGCAGATTAGGGGTTAATAACTATAATGTAGGTGTCGGCGATGTTGGGGGAAGCAGATTAGGGGTTCATAAATATAATGTAGGTGGCGGCGGTGTCTGGAGCAGCAGATTAGGGGTTAATAATTTTATTTTAGTGTTTGCGATGCGGAAGGGCCTCGGTTTAGGGGTTAATAGGTAGTTTATGGGTGTTAGTGTACTTTTTAGAACTTTAGTTATGAGTTTTATGTTACGGCATTGTTCCATAAAACTCTTAACTACTGACTTTTAAATGCGTTAGGACTCTTGATAGGGTAGGCTGTACCGCTTTTTGGCCTCCCAGGACAGACTCGTAATACTGGCGCTATGGAAGTCCCATAGAAAAAAGACTTTACGAAGTTTACGTAAGTCGTTTTGCGGTAAGGCCAAAGAAGTGTGCGGTCACCCTAAACCTTCAAGACTCGAAATAGCAGCGGTAGGGAAAAAGCAGTGTTAGGACCTCTTAACGCTGCTTTTTTACCCTAACGCACAACTCGTACTTTAGCTGTAAGTAACTTAACATGTTTACTAATGGAATTGACATCTGAATATAGTGTAATTGTTACAAGATATCTGTGCATTGTAGTAATGGATGCAGGAATTAATATATACATTATATATATATATATATATATATATATATATATATATATAATAAAAATAATGTATTATATATATACAGTATCTCACAAAAGTGAGTAAACCCCTCACATTTTTGTAAATATTTTATTATATCTTTTCTTGTGACAACACTGAAGAAATTACACTTTGCTACAATGTAAAGTAGTGAGTGTACAGCCTGTATAACAGTGTAAATTTGCTGTCCCCTCAAATTAACTCAACACACAGCCATTAATGTCTAAACCGTTGACAACAAACGTGAGTACGTGATGTCCAAAGTGTCAATATTTTGTGTGGCCACAATTATTTTCCACCACTGCCTTAACCCTCTTGGGCATGGAGTTCACCAGAGCTTCACAGGTTGCCACTGGAGTCCTCTTCCACTCCTCCATGACGACATCACAGAAGTATAGTATAGGAGTTTACTCTAGTACATATCACATTTTATTAAAAATACAAAAAAAATATTAAAAAAACGCCTAAAGAGCTAAGAACTATATATCAATAACAGGACAAAGTCTTACGGGTTTATATAATCAGCAATAGCAAGCAATACGCTAATAATTGTACAAACAAAAAATAGTTCACCTCAATTCAAATAACAATTCCCATCAATCTAGGGCTAAGTATAAATAAATGCATAAGTTTGGCACCATATCATGCAATACATAGAACCAAATTACCTGATCTAATATACGCAGTCCAAATGATGACTCCTATTATTTCTGGGTTGCATAAGTGATCTAATGCACATAAGCCAGGAGTAGTTGTAAGCTTAAAAATAAACTTATACTCTCCTAAAAAGGTGAAAGTAAATGTCTTTACATGTCCTTTAGGCTGAGAAGATAACCATAACACACAATTCCATGTGCAGGAGTTCATTGGAGAGAAGCAACTGGTGCCCGCACAGACTAACCAATCGCAGACCAAATAATCGACAATAAGATTTGTTTTTCAACTATTTTCATAATTGATTATATTGATTAGTTGTTGTAGCTATAATATATATAAAAACAGTAATAGATGCACCTATTCAGAATATGTTTCTTTATTGTCATTTTACACTGAATGATTGTGTAGGAGGCACTGTCTTGTTTTTTTACCTGCATATTATTATACTCAAAGTGACATCTGTGCCATTGCTAGTCTTTCCCTTATCTCAATTTTATTCCCAGCAATACTAATTTGTGTACCTGCTCTGAGGAGCCTTGGCAGCTAAGTCAAAAGCAGCTTCACATTGATGTGTTTCAAAATAAAAAAATAAAGCATCTGTGTGTTTGAGTAGTTTTGGTGACTGCACTTTTAAGTATATACAAAAATCTAATTTTTCTTAGGAAGCATTTAAAAAATGAATTTACATATAACAGAAGTCCCCTGTTAGGCTGCAACATGAAAAAGCACAGATGTTAAGATTCCAAAATATGCTACTTCAATCTCAAAACAGAATAAACATTTGCTCTTACTCTGAAAAATACAATAATGGCAGCTAATCACAAGTTCTGTTGTATTCAAGATCAAATTTAATTCCCTGCCAAATAAATCCCATTAATCTTTGCATACAAAAAATCTTCAATTTTGATAGAAACCCTCAGCTAGATTTGGAGTTTGGCGGTAGATGGCCTGCTAACGCTACGCGTGGTTTATGTCTAACGCACGGCATTGTTTGACTCTGGTATTTAGAGTTCAAAAAAGACCATCTAACGATGCTCCTAACGCGTGTATGTCACACGCGGAATCCTGCCCGCGTTAGACAGTCTCCCATAGAGATCAATGGAAAAGCAAAAAAATAGCTTTTTTCACCTAACACTCGATCTCGCAAGAAATACGCACAGCTCGGTCATATGACGCATACCACATCATGCACAACAATAACACGCCGCAAATGTCACAACAACAATCAATCAACAAAGCACACAAGCATTACACATTCACAAGCGGGTGGATTTTTAATAAAATTTAATACGGGGAATACGCATATACTTTAAGATGCGGAAATTCGCAAAATAACAACAAGGAATAAAAAATATATACATACACTAGAAAAATAATCGCATTCAATATCACTATATATTAGGACAAACATACATATACAACACTTCACTAATACCACACCATCGCAAATTGACATTTAAACAGAATACTATTGGACAATGTTATAGAAAACGACCACTATGACATCATCGCATTCTACACATTCCACAAATACTAACTCAAAATGAGCATGCGCAAATTCACACAACTAATACACATTGCACTAATATTAATTGCTAATAAAGCACACCTGAACACAATTTACAACGGAAATTGGTACATCAGTAAACATTTACACAGGGTATATAAGCACCACACAAGCATGGCTTCTTTGACTGTGTTGCTGGTGGGTCTTTGGAGATTGGAGGTTTAAGATTAGAGAGTTTGTGCATTATTGTGAGTGAGTTAGTGTTAGCGAGAGAGAGTCAGTTGTTAGTGTTATCGTGAGTGAGTTAGTGGGAGTTAGTGGGAGTGGGAGAGAGTCAGTTAGTGGGAGCGTGAGTGAGTTAGTGGTAGTGGGAGTTGTTAGTGAGAGTTAGTGCTAGTGTGAGTCAGTTAGTGGGAGCGTGAGTTAGTGGTAGTGGGAGTTAGTGAGAGTTAGTGGGAGTGTTTGTTAGTGAGAATTAGTAGTAGTGTGTTAGTGAGAATTAGTAGTAGTGTGAGTTAGCGAGCTAGTGATTTTTCTGTACACTTAACACATTTACACGCAAACACATTCAATACATACATACACTTATCAATAACACTACATACACTCCATACCCCATACCCCCTCATACTACACTCCATACCCCATTCCCTGTAGTCCCATTCCCTTTCATCCCATTTACTCTTATCCCATACCCCATACCCATCCCATACCCATCCCCTAGTTACATTTAGTTTACATATCCTCCTTTTAGTCTTCTTCTTCTTTTGGTTTATTTAAATACTCCTTACCCTCTTTGTTTTTTTAGATCCCTCTCACACTTTCAGCACTTTTTTTTGTCTTTTTAGTTCTTTATTTTGACCCCCTTTCATTTCATCACACTCACTTTTTGTTTGATTATTTGGGGTTTAGTTTAGGGAACAGATGGAGGGCAGGCAGGGGAGAGGTAGAGGGGGGAGGAGAGGGAGGGGGAGAGGAACAGGGCAGGAAGGGGGGCAGGAAGGGGGGCAGGAAGCGGGGGTGGAAGCGGTGGGTGGACCCAGCCACTTGGTTCAAGATGAACAAGTGGCTGGGCCCAGTGGCGGACAGAGTAGGGCTTCACAGTCCGGGAAACAGAGGGCATCGTCACAGGGGAAGGCCAAGGCGACTAGGGAGGCGAGGTTTTCGATGGAGGAGAAGGAGGCCCTCGTAGAGGCCTATATGGCCAGGTATAGGAGGCTGCAGCACCAGAAGACTACCCCGACTGAGAAGAGGAGGCTCTGGAATGAAATAAGGAATGCAGTCAATGCAGTGGGTGGCCGGAACAGAGATATGGACTCTATAAAACATCGCTACCGGGACTGTAAGATGGATCTCAAGAAAAAGTTAAGCCTGGAGGCCCGACATTCCGCAGGAACCGGTGGCGGCCCTGCCCTGGAAATCGAGTACTGCCGATGGGAGGAAATGTTGCGGCCCAGCATCTCCGAGGTGGATGTAGTCTGTATCGAAGGAATTGATACCGGGAACCTGCCATTCTCATCTGACGGTAAGCTCATTGAAGAATAAATTCACATACGAATGTATTACAAGGGACACTATACGCAAACCTTTACTTTCATGATTGAGGTAGCAAATACAATTTGACAAAACATTCAAATGTACTTATATTACCTAATTTGAATCATTCTTGAGATATATTTTAATGAAGAAATAGCCATGCACACGGTGAAACAATCACAGGAGGCAGCTATATTCAGCTAACAATCAGCATCTTCTAAGCATATTTAGATATGCTTTTCAGCAAAGAATATCCAGAGAATGAAGCTAATTAGATAAGAAAAGTACATTAGAAAGTTGATTATAAATGTATGCTTCTAAATCATGAAAGATAAAACATTGGGTTTCATGTCCCTTTAAGGATCAGATTAATGCTATAACGTTGTTTACACGCATTCAATTACTTTGCGGTTACATCAGTATCTAGGCTATAGGTTAGGTGTGCAATTAAACAGACTGAAAACAAACGCTAAAACATTCAGATTGACCAGAGATATCACAAACACGGTTTAGAAAATGCGGAAATCGTATTGATTGTTAGATTTCAAAGTGGATTAATGATTCTGCATTTGTAATTGTATCGTAAGCTAAGTCATTTAAAGCTTCATTTGCAAATATGCTAATATATACAATTTTTATTTTTTAAAATATACAGACTCTGGGGAGGAGGCAGCACAACAAATACAGCCTCCTCCATCTCCCCGGGATGAGAGTGGTGGGGAGGAATTTCCACTTCCGAGGGAAGAGGCCCCCCGTGAAGAAGAGGGCACGGAAGCAGATGAAGAGGCCCCGGAAGCAGAGGAGGCCGCGGAACCAGAGGCCCCTCAAGGACCCGCACACCGCCGTGCACGGGCACCAAGCCGTGCACGGGTACCCCGCCAAGCACAACAAGAGGAAATAGCGGAGGTGCGGGTTCTACTGGACTACATAGACCAGATGCGTAACTCCCGGATACAAAATATCGAAGGCCGAACTTGAATTCTTGATGGACAAAACCAAATAATTGAAGGCCAAAACCAAATAATAAACATACTTAATAGAATAGAACAAGGGCAAAACAGAATCATTAATCTACACCAAGAGATGTTTAATTTTTTCCGGGAGGCACATGCTGGTCTGCCTCCTGGTCCACCTCCTGCTGCTGGGCCTCCTGCTGCTAGGCCTCCTGCTGCTGGGCCATCTTCTCCTGCCGGCCCATCTTCTCCTGCCGGCCCATCTTCTCCTGCCGGGCCATCTTCTCCTGCCAGGACATCTCCTCCTGCCG
Source organism: Bombina bombina (assembly GCF_027579735.1). Classification (NCBI taxonomy): domain Eukaryota; kingdom Metazoa; phylum Chordata; class Amphibia; order Anura; family Bombinatoridae; genus Bombina; species Bombina bombina. The sequence goes on along the minus strand of NC_069499.1, from coordinate 1,524,554,518 downwards.
AGCCATCTTCTCCTCTTCAGCCATCTTCTCCTCTTCAGCCATCTTCTCCTCCTCAGCCATCTTCTCCTCCTCAGCCATATTCTCCTCCTCAGCCATCTTCTCCTCCTCACCTTGGTCGTCCCAGTACTCTTCCTTCCACTCTTCCCACAACATCTCCAAGGAGAACTCGTCAGAGTCGGCAGTTGCCCCTCCCAGAGCCTCAGCCCCGTGGGAAGAGGGGAAGGAAGAGGAAGTAAGTATTTGTTTTCATGTTTAATGTTTTTTTAATTTAATGTGTAATGGATAGGTATGTGATGATGTGGTTTTCATACACTTGTGGACCACACTCTGTATATAATCTACTTCTATGGGACCGGGTCCATGGAGGCAGATTGTTTGCAGAGTGTGGGTTATAAGTGTGTGAAAACCACATCATCACATACCTATCCTTGTTCATGATATTGATTGGTTTCTGTGATGTGATGTCCAAACTGTTTCCCGAATCGCAAACAAAATTACCATTACAATTATCCATGATGGCATATTACTGTTTGAATGCCAATAACACAGCTTAAAGGGACAGTCAGAAAATTATTGATTACAAAGAAAACACTGTATTACGCATTATCAAGTTGGAAACAACAAAACATGGAGAAATATGTGTGACTTATGTGCTTACCCTTGTATCTATGACTATGAAAAATGACCACTTATTTGTTGTTCTGACATAACAACATTTTAGATATCAATGATCAATACATGGTAAAAAAATATGCTGTATGAGCACAAGGTTTTACATATACAAATGCTATCCAAATGCCCTCTAGTGGTCAAATTGTATAATGATTACATGCACTCTTCAAGCTCGAAGAAATGAGCACACGAACCTCATAGGTTTAGCTCGCAAATTAAAATAAACACAGACAAATTATTAATTGGTGAGAAACATTTGATATCATTGATATTACAAAATTGACTTTTAGAATAATGCAAAACATTATTTGTTTTCTAAACTGTCCCTTTAACAAAATTACATATGCTAACATATATTTGAAGATTGTTGGTATATCTACATGTACTTGTTCAAACAATAAATTTGGAAATCAGATTTATATTGACGTGTTAAATAAAGTCTATTTTCTTAAAGAGACATTATTGTGTTAATTTATTTTTATAAAGACATTTGTTTTAACAATGAATATGGTTTAAAGTCCTTTTAGGAGTGGGGGGTGAAAATATGCTAACAATAATATATTTGGAGATTAACCAATGTGGAACTCATACATGATACAAAATAAACATTTGCATTAAAGGGACAGTATGCTATATTTTTAAAAGAACTGTATGTAATAGACACTACTAGAAACAACAAGATTAACATATACTGATATCAATATTACAAAGCTTTAAACACTTTCAAAGAAAATTGTGTTAGCTCTATTGAAAATATAGATGAACCCCCATTACAAACGTAAAAAAAGACAATACACCATCATACACAAAACAGGAGAAAGCTGGAGATGGTACTCACATGAAACTTAGAGGCTTGGCGAGGAGTCTGAAAATTACTTACATTTTATTTGAACAGAAGCAAAATGAAACGTGTATTTGTTAAACAATGGACTATCTAACTAGAGAACAAATTAAAAGATTTGATTTATAATGTGAGTGTCTAATGAACCTTTAATAAAATATACAACAAAATTACATTTAGAAGAAGTCGGCATCATATATTTAGCATATGATAAAGATAAATGCATATTGATTACTTTATTCTAACACAATAGTGCATATTTATGAATTAGATATCTTTAACATTAAACACAACAGTCATTTTTCAGAAAAAGGAACATATTGTTGACAAACATATTAAACAACATGGACTATAGAGATTTGCACTTGCCTCGAAATATCATATGCATGAAAACATTTTTGCTTTCGTTTATTCAACCAGACATCCAGCAAAAGAGAATGTGGTGGTCTTTATCAGCTATGGGTCAACAATGTAACATGATGCAAAAAATCCATATTCGCAAGGTTTTTAAAACTGGCTTCATTCACAAACGTGTTTAACGTGCACAAACAAATATTGCGGGACTACGTAATACAATCAGACGTTTTTTTACCTTTGCATGTGACGTCTTAATTAACATGGCGCTTCCTTGATCACGTAAGAACGCCATCCAATAAAAGGCACATTCTTGATCACGTAAGAACGCAAAAAAAAGGCGCATCCTTGATCGCGTCAAAACGCCATCCAATAAAAGGCACATTCTTGATCACGTAAGAACGCAAACCAAAAAAAGGCGCATCCTTGATCGCGTCAAAACGCAATCCAATAAAAGGCACATTCTTGATCACGTAAGAACGTCAGTCAATACAAGGAATCATTGGACAGCCTGGCAGGTGACGTCTTAAGCAACATGGCGCATCCGAGATCGCTGAAAAACCGCAGCCAATACAAGGACTCAGTTGACAGCTTGGCATATCAATAAGAAACATATTTATATTTTAGTAACTAGTATGTGTGTAGATTGCTATCTAGGAATGTCACGAAATCATGAATCATCTTTTCGGACTTGACTGTCCCTTTAACTATAGCTATGGTGTATATCTTTAACATTTAAAAGATACACATGAGAAATACATATGCCATTGATGTTTTAAGATATGTTTAGATTGTTTTGGAATAACAATAATGACACATTTATTGATCAAACGTGTCATTTATTCAAGTTGAAATATGGTCAGCCTACCTATAGCCATATATGGGAGGAGAAGTATTTTGTTAACATATTTGTTAAAAAATATTCATCTAAAATATGCGCATTGCACACAGAGATTTATTCGGTTACACTTTTACAATAAGATAGAATTGAAAATGAAATACATGTGCTGTCAACATTACAATAAGATTGTTTATTAATAAGATTATATGTCCTTGTTCATGTAAAAAGGACAAAAACGCTTTAGAAATGGAAATACATTCATTAACAATTGTGCTCACCATCACTTAAAGGGACATTATTTTGTTTTTAAAAAGAGGATACACATAGACAATACTATTTCAATAAAATGAACCCTTTACAGGGATTATATCATTGTATCAATCCTCAGATCATTTGTTAAAGGTGCATCAATTCATGCAGAGTTTCTAAATACACACATGGATGTGAAAATTGAAATATACATATATACACAAATAACAATCTATATATACATATATAAAAGAATTACTATGCTAATCATAATCATGCAATGATAAAGCTTTGAGAAAAATATATAAAGACAAATAATAAAATTACATTGGAGATGTTAATCTTAAAGTCATTTAAAATTGTATTACATATATGATTCTTGAAAATCCATTATTTTTGGTAGGTCCCTTTAAGGATCAACCAGATAAACTAGAGCTTCCAATCAATAAAATGAAGAATGAGGACAAAGAATCGTGCAATGACATGTCTTTTATTAGTATGTAAGAAAACATCAACAACGTTTATAAATAATCTTGTAAAAATAAGGAATATTTGAGCCATATGACAAGGTAACAGAGTGCATCACAGTCCATGAAGAGAGTTGCCAAGGGCCAGCATAGCCCCATTGGAGACATATGACAAGGTAACACAGTGCATCACAGTCCATGAAGAGAGTTGCCAAGGGCCAGCATAGCCCCATTGGAGACATATGACAAGGTAACACAGTGCATCACAGTCCATGAAGAGAGTTGCCAAGGGCCAGCATAGCCCCATTGGAGACATATGACAAGGTAACAGAGTGCATCACAGTCCATGAAGAGAGTTGCCAAGGGCCAGCATAGCCCCATTGGAGACATATGACAAGGTAACACAGTGCATCACAGTCCATGAATAGAGTTGCCAAGGGCCAGCATAGCCCCATTGGAGACATATGACAAGGTAAAAGAGTGCAACAGGCACAACAATAAACTTAGAAAAAGGCCAAATGGTAACTATAACAAAAACATCAACATGTGGACGGAGGATTCTTATCTGCTCCCTTGGAGCATCTCCAGATCCTCCACTTACTGGTCATTGTCTTCATCGTCCTGTGCATGTCCAGCTCCGGATTCAGGCCTTGAATTTAATAGCATGATCTGCCGCAGAGTCAAATCCTGAACCCGGAGCTGGGCCTGCATGGTGTCGTTCATCCCTCTCAGGACAGCTGCGTTCCTCAACACGGCCTGCTCTACTCGTGCTATACCTTCTAGCATGAGCCATGCTGAGTCACAGCCTAAAATAAAGAATAAATCAAATATTAAGGATAATTACACAATAGACGAGAAAATAAGCAAAGATACATTGTCATCATAAAGACAAATCATTCTTTACATCAATTTTTTTAAATTGATTCTTTACACATTAAATATGTTATTCAGACAGACCGAAATCATTAAAGGGACAGTTTACTCAAACATGTTGTCCCCTTTAATTGGTTTTCGATGATCCACTTATACAGCTTGAGTGTATCAAATCTTGTTAAAGGATTTACATTGTACTTACATTAGCAATTTAAATATTTTAATTATACTGTGGTAGGCACACCTATCCTTAAACATTTTGGCATTGAGGACAAGCTGTGTAAGCATAGCAACCTGAAGAAATTACATTCCCACTGGGTTAGACAAGAGATAATGTATCAACATTTGTACATAAATTGTTGGATCCAAGTAGTGGTGATTGGTATATGTAGTGATATCAAATTAAAGGGACACTGAACCTAAATATTTAATTGACTGATTCAGATAGAGCATGACATTACAAATATGGCAAAATTACACATATTTTTTAAATGTTAGAATTCTCTAGCTAGATTTTGAATGCAAGAATGTAGGTTTATAGGGCAGGCCATATTTGTTTATCAACTTTGGTTGTCCCTGCTGGTTGATGGATACATTCATCCAACAATAAAGAAATGATGTCCACAATTATTTTCAATTTAAAATTAATTCTAGGCATTTCTTTGTTTCAATAAAGATAGCAAGAGAATGAAGAACAATTCATAAGAGTATTAAATTATAAATTTGATTAACATTGCATGCTCTATTTGAATCACAATAGAAACAATTTTCCTTCAGTGTACCTTTAAGTATCTTATAATGTGGATTTTGAATGATACTTACAGCTGTGCCTGGGAAGGACAATCCGACACCCAGGACAATGAAGGTTGAGACAGCGGCGAAGGGGGGTGAAGGGGCGTGTTTTGGGAGGGTCAGGGAAGGGGCGTTTTTTGGGAGGGACAGGAAATGACAAATGGGAAGGGCCGGCAGGGGTCTGGGCCTGGGCAGGGGCCTGGGCATGGGCAGGAGTCTGTGCCTGGGCAGGGGTCTGGGCCTGGGCAGTGGTCTGTGCCTGGGCAGGGGTCTGGGCCTGGGCAGTGGTCTGTGCCTGGGCAGGGGTCTGGGCCTGGGCAGTGGTCTGGGCATGGGCAGGGGTCTGGGCATGGGCAGGGGTCTGTGACTGGTCAGGGGACTGGGCAGGGGCGGAAACCAGATGACCAGAGGTGGAGGATCCATCTGAAAAAAATAATCCAAATATATTAACATCTCATACATCATGAAATCAAATCAACGCATTTCAAATTGATTATGTTTTCAATATACTTCAAAGTGTGTTAGAATTTCTAAACAATTATGAAATGAGGATATGGTATGCATATAGGCACTCAGATGAATATCAATGACTGTCTGTACAATTATAACATTATTATTGTGTTTTGGCCTGGAATATGCATGCGACATAATGATGGCATGAATTATAAATTTATAATAAAAAAAAAACATATTTTCATGCTGCCTGATATAGAAAGGGGGCAGTAGTGTATTTGAACAGACAAATAATATTCCTTTTTAAAGTGAAAAAGCTGTAGACTTTGAATATCTTCAATAAAATGATTTCCAATAAAGCAACATGTTGGAAACATGATAGATATATTTCACATACCATCAGACTCCAAGGCAGCCTCTTCCTCCTCCGTCACACATGTTAAATCAATCTCTGTAAAACATAACATGTGTACAAGTTAAGATCAGATATTATAACATATGTTGCTGTTGATCAAAGACACACATCAATGTTACATTAAAGATATACACACCCAAAGTTATGATTTACATCATTTTGATGTAGCATACAAATGGCATTTGATTTGTTATTCTCAATGATTCAGATTTTCAATGTATTGTTTGTATTAATTTTAAAATCATAAAAGCATAGTACATAGAACATTTAAGATTTCTCATGTGTGTATCACTTGATGACTGTTGTCAAAAATGAACATGGAAACAAACATATGCTATACATCTTCTGAATAACAAAGGTGTAGACTAAGAAAGTTTTAATTATTAATCTTTCAATATTCAAAGAAAATGAATATATAATCAGAGGAGTAAATTATATGTTTGTTTCAAATGTTATGCTTCATCAGAATCATGCTCATAATATTGATTACCAATACACCTTCAATGACATATAAATGAGTCAATGGACTTACCAGGAGACCGCAAAGGCGGCTCTGTGTCACTGCTGGATTCCTGCGGGCTCCCCACACCAACTCTCTCTATGAATGATATAGATATATATTAGTGAACACATTTGGGATAGCACTAAATCACATCTGTAGCGAATTTTAAGAATAATCAACTTGAAAATGTGAAGAATAGAGCAGTCATTAAACAAACAAATGCTTGATTGAATCAAGGGGATTCTGTTAAAAATGATGTATTGAACATATGTTTAATTTCTGACTATATTAGACATCAAACTCATCTCATACGATGCTATTGCATATCTAAATATACCCATTGATTAATGTTCTTAAAAGAATACACACAAACCACATTTTGAATAACAGCTGTTGACAAATATAAGCAAAGACATGTGGCACATCGAGCCATTTGTGCAATGTACAGTAATCTTGTTTAGGACACAACACATATTTATCACAATACAAAACCAAATTGATTAGTACAAATACTAATGTAATCATGGTGCTGTTAGAGTATGCTGATATCTATAAAGTAACTCCAACAGTGAATATGTGAATTATATATCAATATTGTCTAATCCAAAGAATGTAAAGATGAATGAATCTATTGTTTATTAAAGGGACACTGACATGATTTATTTCAATCATTGATTTCACTGTTCAAACTGTTCCAAATGATTTAACATTGACTTCTATTATAATTTGAATGTTGCTACATTTTAATCTTAAAGGCAGATAAGCAATATTGGATTCAATAAATATTGTTTGTTGAAGGTATCCACCAATCATCAATCAAAACCCAGGTTGGTCAACCAAAATTGAGCTGCAGATAAACGTACATTCTTGATTTTAAAATACATTTAGCAATAGAATATTTCACATATGATTATAGTATTATATTTAAATGTTGATTAATATTGCATGCTCTATCTGAATGACAACATTAATAATTTTAGATCAGTATCCCTTTAATATAAAATTATATTGATTTGACAATGTTGTTGTTAATGAATTCTCTACTCCATATGTTGATGTAATGAATGGGATTGAGCATGCAATTCCAATCTAATATGTTATTTAAGGATATCCTAAGAATTATTTAATTTTCATCTATTAAAGGGACATGAAGCTCTAAATGTGTAATTGTATACTTTTTTAAACTATGTACTACTGTTATCTGAACACATGATTTTAACTTTTGGAAATATACCAATTTATGCATAGAAAAACAGCCGGATAATACCAGTAATGCATTGTTTAACCTAAACCAAAATCCATTAATTTGTTTATGAACTAAAACAAAAGACTGAACCAATGTAGCTCATAAAATGTTTAAACAAAACAATAAAATCCCGTTTAAAAATAATTCTATGTAAAATTTAGTTGCCATGTCCCTTAAATGACGTGATCAATTTCAAAAATTGAATCTATATTTTTAAAATCTAAACATATGCAAAATTGTGTGTATTATTTAAAAATGTATACAAATAAGATTAAGCAATACACAAGGGAAGAATATAAATTGGACATTCAAAGAATCTGACATTAAAATGAAGACATCCAAAATAGATGAGATATCTTAAATTAAAAAAAAAAATCAGAGTAGTCTTACAATGTAATCCTATTTTTTTGTTTTATTTATTCTTATTTGCAAAAAGTTTTAAAATCCATTTTGCAGATACATATAAATATTGAACAATGTGGATTTAGTATGTAATGTTCTGTCCATGTTTCTAAGACAAATGTCAATTAAAATGAGACATACCATACTGTGACAAGCCCTGCCTTGAGGATCCAGCACCAACATCCAGATCTGTAATATATTAAATGAGGATTGGATATCATTAATACAAATCATGCCATGTTTAAAATATTTACATTATTAGCAAATCAATTAAAAAATATTAATCATTTGGTAGTCCGATGAGTTAATTGTTTCCTCAATTCAATTCATGATAAATATATCCTGTACTCTTATTTTCAATCAGTTGTGTTGTTTACTGTAGCTTAAATTATTTTTTGGTGTTATTTCATTCTCATCAATTGATGGGCATATGTTATAATTTATTTGGATTTTTCTTTTTTTATTATGTATAATATTGAAAATAAGAATACTGTATTCTTCACATATATAATAATTCACATTTCATTTTGACCAACATGTGTAAAGCAATGCCACTTACAGCAAACCCATGTTAACGTGTATGCGCAATTCCATTTTCGCGATCATTGCGCAATGATTCAAAGCGGAATTATGCATCCGTCATTTGACCAACATGTATAAAGCAATGCCACTTAGAGCAAAACCATGTTAACGTGTATGCGCAATTCCATTTTCGCGATCATTGCGCAATGATTCAAAGCGGAATTACGCATCCGTCATTTGACCAACATGTATAAAGCAATGCCACTTACAGCAAACCCATGTTAACGTGTATGAGCAATTCCATTTTCGCGATCATTGCGCAATGATTCAAAGCGGAATTACGCATCCGTCATTTGACCAACATGTATAAAGCAATGCCACTTACAGCAAACCCATGTTAACGTGTATGCGCAATTCCATTTTCGCGATCATTGCGCAATGATTCAAAGCGGAATTACGCATTCGTCATTTGACCAACATGTATAAAGCAATGCCACTTACAGCTAACCCATGTTAACGTGCATGCGCTATTCCATTTTCGCTCTGTGACGCATATTCTGTAGAGCGCAAGAAACATCATTCCTATTTCATGTGTCACTAATCTAAAATCAGATATCCAAACATCATATGTAGTGTATGTTGTGAGATCTGTATAGGTTTAGTATCTGACTATATACACATTTTTTATAAAAAAATCAAATATTAAGATATTATATGAAGTTGGATAATTACCTGGTTCAGATTCTCCATCATCTCCTCCCAGGCTACCGGATGGAGAAGCAGCTGCCCTGGCCCCCGCGTCAGGACTTTCAGATCCCGCAGCTGGGAGGGAAGAACAGGAGGCCGAGGATGGCGAGGATCTAAATCTTTTGGGGACCCGGAGATTGAGGAGCTCGCATAAAGTCACCTCATAAGGGAGTAGGTACAGTTTCCGCGGGGCCTCTCTTTTGCCCCCTCTTTTACGGGCTTGTACCCAGTCCCTTATGAGGTTGACTTTTTTTGTTAAGCGCAACATCATATCTCTGAATCTCCTCATGATTTGATCCTGGCTCCTCTGGACGTCACACACCAATCTAACCGCATTGGTGATAGACTCCCAGAGGGCCTTCTTAACATGCGCATCTGTCAACCTCCTCTTGTTCCCAAACAGCTGGGGATAAAAGTCCTTGACGGCGTGGACCAGTGCAGCGCTCTCCTCCTTGGTGAACCTGGGAGCTGACATGCCTGCTCGGTTGGCTACTAAATATTATAATGATATTAATATATAACACTGCCTGCAGGCATTAGAGAACTGACAAAGATGGCAACGTGTAATGGACTTTTATATGGTGAAGTAAACATGAGACGCACCATGGGACAAGTTATCTGTACATCTGATTGGATAAAAGTTTGAAATATTGTTAGAATGTCTGTGAGACCATCCTGACTCAAGTTGTGTTTGTGTGATGAACTCTGATTGGCCGTTCCTATATGTTTCATATCTCAGTAACTTCCTTACACATACCTCCTGGTGGTGCTGTAACTTCATTTTTCATGTAGACTTATTTGTAACTCATGGGCCTGTCATGCGGATATGTGTGACGTAGATTTAATATCCGTGATCCGTTAAATATTAATGATTAAATTCTCTTTAAAATCTAATACTGTCATATTATTAAATGTTGTAGACATTTCTCGGTTTAATAACGGTCTGTTTCTTTAATACAAATACACATTTAATATTGTATGTCTTTATTGTTCATAAAATCCATTTCTTGACTTATTGTGAAGTATTGATATTGCTCTATTAAATGTATTTCATAATGCACATTGATTGTGTGCTATTGCGTGACATTAGACTCTAATGTTTAAAGATGCTAATCTGGTGTTTCAAGATGCGTTTCCCACGCAATATTTCTGAATGTTCAAATTCAGGTTATAATGTCAGTAACTTGAATAATCTGTTTATAAATGTTAAACTACAGGTTTGTTTGTTATTAGTAAATAAACCTCGAGCTTGTATTTGTCTGAAGTGCTCATATATGTTATTGTGCAATGGCGTCTTTATTTTTAAATAGACATTACAACCAAACAATTGTATCAAATGATCTGTAGAGATAGAAAATGGTTTAGACTTTAAAATGTAACTCAATTTATCTTAGTATTTAGATATCCTCAACAGAAGAAATTTAAATGTACATGGTTGAGCCAATCACATAAGCCATCTCTGTGCATCCACCAATCTTCATCTACTGAGCCTATCTCAATATGCTTTTCAAGCAAAGTATGTCAAGATAAGAAGAGAAGTAAATACACCCTTTAAATCTCTTAAAGGGACACTGTCCAAACAAATTTAGCGTTCGTGATTCAGATTGAGCATGAAATGTTAAACAATTTTATAATTTAATCCGATTCTCAAATGTTAAGAATTATCTTGTTATCTTTCTTTGCAAATCAATAATGATATTTTATATTACGGACAATTGTTTCCAAAAACCTGGGTTGTCCTTGATGATTGTTGGATAAATTAATCCAACCAAAAAAAACAAGTTCTGTCCAGAGTACTGAAGCAAATAAATTATCTATTTAATGCCTTATTTTTAAAGTAATGATAGCAACATCACAAGGAGCATTCATAATATGAGACAATTTTTAAAGTTGCTTAAAATAGAATACTCATTCAGAATGTATAAATCATTAATTTTTTAACTGTCTCCCTTTAAGTATATTTTGAGTTCATGTCCCTTTAAATAAACATTTCACAATAATGCTTGAAATATCAGAAACCTAGGCACCTTCCTTTTGCTAAATTAGTATAACATATGAGTAAAGCAAATTTAGATTAACTTCTGGATTGTTTTACACACTCACTGAAATATATATTGTAAAGGAGGTATTTCGGAGTCTTCAGCTTAGAGGGACATTAAGCTATATGTTATGTATGCATTTTGGATAAGATTATAATATTTGAACAACTTAATATGTTTTGGTATTCAATCATTAGATTGTAATTATATATATTCTTGGATTAAATACATATCTACATAGGCTATTTTGATGCTGATTGTTGGTTGCACATAGATGCCTTATGTAATTGACTAAGATATGTGCATTGATTTATTTTTTTCAAAGTATATTTAAAGACTGAATGTAATTCTATAGTACTTTCTAAATATGTTTAAATTCTTTTATGAATTATTTAAAAATGAATACACAATATACTTTGTGAATGTCCCTTTAAGGACCAAAACATTTGGAATGTTGATTTAACATTGTCAAAATAAACTAAAGTGGAATGAAAATTATATATAGATATGTGATGTCTAACCCAAGAGGTAAGATTTTAAAAACTACATAATATTAATAACTATAGTTAAATGACTCCACTCGAAAATTAAATCGATTAACCTGGCATCCAATAACTAGCTTGTGCAAAATATCAAGTTAAATGACCTACCATTTATAAATGTAAAAATTAAAAGAATTTAGAAAATAATGTTTTGAGATACCTAAGGAAGATACAAGATCTTATAAAATTAATTTTACATTCAACAACACTGTCACTTTAATGTAATTGAACCACTTCCCCTTCTTAAAAGTGAAAACAAATAATTTATGTCAAATTTTGACTACATATCCGAAATTATTTTAACATCTAAGAATTTCCAAATAAAAGCATCGATGGATCTCACTCCCCAATTAATGTTAAAAAAGATAGTTTAATGTAATATTCTCAGAATCAGTGGATTTTCTAAAATTAATGCATTATTTGATCTTATGCATGTGCTTGTCAAATAGCCAACTACCAGTCATGGGAGTCAAATAGTTTTTTATTGACAGATTATATGGATATTTATTATAATCTGTTCAAAAGAGTGTATTTAATAATAAAATGTTTATTATTACCATTTAAAAAATTAAAAGTTTCTGAAACAAAAACAAAAAAATATTCCTGGAAGTCATCAGATGACAATCTGAAATAAAAAAAAAAAAAATAACAAAGTTAATACACACGTTGTCAAATATTCATAAAATACATTTACAATCATCTTGTGTCTATGCTCTAACTTTGTTTAACTTTTTATCAAGATATTTATTAATGAAATTAAAAAAAAAAAAAAAACATACACCATTATATTGTGTAATAAAAAAAAAAATTAAAGTATCTGAATTTCTAATTATACATAATAATGTATATCACATTTCAATAATATATATGTATGCTGAACATAAATGTAATATTTCATGTCCATTCAAATACCTCTATATCAACTATAATATGTATTCCTCTTTCTGATTGTGATCCCTAAATATCTAATTATGAAATAAGTATGACTAATGTATGTAAGCTACTAATATTCAACATTCTTCCTGTGATTCTTAACTAGCATGCATTGGTACACCAACCTGGATAATGCATGGTCTTTGAAAGTCAATTCAGGGGTAAACAGTTGATCTTCAATAGGTGTCTTATTCATCAGTTCATAAAATAGAGGACTGTGAAATACCATCTAAAAAAGTAAAATCATCTAAGTGTCTGATTGTGATCCCTAAATATCTAATTAAGAACTAAATATGACTAATGTATGTAAGCTACTAATATTCAACATTCTTCCTGTGATTCTTAACTAGCATGCATTGGTACACCAACCTGGATAATGCATGGTCTTTGAAAGTCAATTCAGGGGTAAACAGTTGATCTTCAATAGGTGTCTTATTCATCAGTTCATAAAATAGAGGACTGTGAAATACCATCTAAAAAAGTAAAATCATCTAAGTGTCTGATTGTGATCCCTAAATATCTAATTAAGAACTAAATATGACTAATGTATGTAAGCTACTAATATTCAACATTCTTCCTGTGATTCTTAACTAGCATGCATTGGTACACCAACCTGGATAATGCATGGTCTTTGAAAGTCAATTCAGGGGTAAACAGTTGATCTTCAATAGGTGTGTTATTCATCATTTCAAAAATAGAGGACTGTGAAATACCATCTAAAAATTAGAAAATCATCTAAGTGTCTCCAATAGGATGCCTCCACAGCCTTATTCTATCAAATAGTTGGCACTTACCATGTGAACATGTCTTTGTATGGTTTTCAAGGTCAGCAGATTGGAAAGATAATGCCAGACATGATCCCATTGGTATACTTCAATTTCAATATTGCCTTTTTCCACTGTCAGTCTGGGCAATCTTCACTGTCAGGCTTCTAATTCTTCCCTTTCAGTCTTTAGATTAAGTCAGCTCCCTAATGGCAGAAAAAGTTTAATCAAAATTACTACAAGTGTGTGAATCATTTCTGTACCCCTCTCCCACCCCCCATTTTAGAATCAATTTCTGTCACTAGCTTACTAAGCGTGTGTAGCATCTTGTGTTATGTTCTATCAAGTGTGAAGATGAGTCATATTGAGCAGAACAATTCTCTAATGTGTGACATTGAACCATAGTCATGCTAGAGGATCCCTTTCTGAGTATTTACATTTTAAGTAATGTGTAAACTAAATACTAGTTTATAAAATGTATGCCATATGATGTATTTGTGTACAATTCATGCCAGCAACAGTCCATACATTTATACTTACCATCTGATGTCCTCTTTAAAAACCAGGTGGCAAAGACTCGCTACAGGACCCAATGCCCAGAGCATCACCTATATTAATAAATGAAACACATTTTTAGGATTTGATGAACAATCCTAACATGTTTGCACAATTCTCTACTTGTCATTTCCCTAGAGTTCACATCTATTGACAATACTCCAGTCTAACTTCTATTCTTTACCGTCTAAAGTGGCGGTTGATGATGTCTGCTCTGACATTGAGCCCCTCGTCCCGGAATGGCCCCTCTAGAACAGGATCATCCTCCTCATCTCTGAGGAGGTTTCGGTCCGCCGGGACGGCCTGCAGCATCCCAGCCCGCTGTGCAATATTATGCAGGACGCTACAGGCTACAACGATCTTAGCCACCTTCTTTGGGTTGTACTGGAGGGCTCCTCCCGACCTGTCCAGGCACCTGAAACTCATCTTCAGGAGCCCGAACATCCGTTCAACCACCGCCCTGGTTCTCTTATGAGCCCTATTGTAGCGCTCCTCAGACACATCAGTCGGGCTACGCAAGGGGGTAATGAGCCAAGGCCGGCTCATGTACCCAGAATCACCTATAAATTATGAACAAAACATAATTCAAACAGAATCCTCAAAATAGTATTTGGAGTCCAATAAAAAGTTTTATACACGATAATCCACTAACAAATGTTTATTTTTTTAAAAAAAAATCTAGTTCAATATTATTCTCTATCTTCCCATTTTATCTAAGACACGCTACATATGCGTATTTCTCCTAAATCAAGCCTTGTGTAAAATGCAAACTACATGGTTACATTGCATTCTCTATCTGAGCATTTAAGCTAAGACATGCTACATATCTGCATTGAACTAAAAGTAGACATTAGCGGAAAGAGACAATGACATGGTTAAATTGCATTAGCTACTATCTTCCCATTTCAGCTAAGACATGCTACATATGCGTATTTCTCCTAAACCAAACCTTGTATAAAATGCTAACTACATGGTTACATTGCATTCTCTATCTGAGCATTTAAGGTAAGACATGCTACATATCTGCATTGAACTAAAAGTAGACATTAGCGGAAAGAGACAATGACATGGTTACATTGCATTAGCTACTATCTTCCCATTTCAGCTAAGACATGCTACATATGCGTATTTCTCCTAAACCAAACCTTGTGTAAAATGCTAACTACATGGTTACATTGCATTCTCTATCTGAGCATTTAAGGTAAGACATGCTACATATCTGCATTGAACTAAAAGTAGACATTAGCGGAAAGAGACAATGACATGGTTAAATTGCATTAGCTACTATCTTCCCATTTCAGCTAAGACATGCTACATATGCGTATTTCTCCTAAACCAAACCTTGTGTAAAATGCTAACTACATGGTTACATTGCATTCTCTATCTGAGCATTTAAGGTAAGACATGCTACATATCTGCATTGAACTCAAACTAGACATTAGCGGGGAAAAAAAAAGGTTAAATTGCATCCGATAGCTGAACATTACGCTAACATTTTAAAACTACAGTGGCAATTGTCAAACTAATTAACCATGCTGTGCACAAATACTCACCAATGAGATAACCAGGGGGCATTTGTCTTTCCTCAAACGGTCTCCACAGGGACGACAGAGAGAGGATGCGTGCATCAAGACTAGCCCCTCCAAAATTCGCACACACATGCATAATCCTCATCCTTGCGTCACAAACATACTGCACGTTGAGGCTATGAAAATGTTTGCGATTTCTGAAGGGCAAGTCATCAATTGGAGCACGCAGCGCAATGTGGGTACAATCTATGGCTCCCAAGACATTGGGCAATTGAGCAATATCAAAGAATTCCCGCTTCAGGCACCTCCAATCACCATCATTCTGTGGGAATCCTATGTATTGCTTACTGATACGTACCATGGCGTCCAGAAAGTTATCAAACACCACAGAGAATGTACCTTGAGCCAGACCATGCATGTACAGTTCTCCGGATTGAAAACTCCCGGAGGCCAGGACGTATAGACAGCTTAGCATCTTACTCATGGCGGGAACAGCAGTCCTTATTCTTATACGTGGCTCCAAATGAGGCTTAAGAAGATCGTAAAGGCCAATGAGCTGTTCGCGATTGAGCCGATACTTATCATAAACCTCAAAGTCGCTCATGTTTTCCAAGGTGGGTCTCACCCTGTAGACAGGAGGACCTCGAACCAGACGACCCCTTCGTCTCAGTCTGAGCCGCCGAGGCTGCCTGATTCGACCAACAGCTAGTTCGCCAATAGCAGCACCAGCAGCGTCTACCATGTCATCGTCATCCATCTTTCAAAACAGCGTAACAAGGTATGCACTTGATCTGATGTGGATCACAAGTGATGCATTGGCCATGTTGTTTGGGGGATTTATAGTACAATTAGTCCAATGGTAGTGAGTTTGTAATGATTGCTGATTGTATTCACTTGTTTGTATGTGAGCGGCGCAAATGCTTTCACAGTGGGCGTTTTTTTGTTGTTTGCTGAAATGTTATTTTCCAACAATGAATCTCAATGTGAAAGTGTCAAATATCACACATACAGTGCATGTTTGTAATGTTTGATCATATGCGTAATCAATATTTCTTAAACGCGATCTTATAGTAACAAGCACACGTCCAGGCTAACATGAATGAAAGTGCATAGTTGTGTATAATGTGCATCGAATGTGATCGATCAATGTTGCTGCAACATTGTTTGTAAACAATAAAGTAACATCTGCCATCTGTAGTATTGTATATATAAGTGATTGCCGAGCTGTCAATATTGTATGCGTCCCTTTAAAATCTCAATAATAATTCAGAACTTCCCTTCTGCCATCTGTAGTATTGTATATATAAGTGATTGCCGAGCTGTCAATATTGTATGCGTCCCTTTAAAATCGCACTAATACTGAATAACTTCAGGCTGTCATCTGTAGTATTATATATATAAGTGATTGCCGAGCTGTCAATATTGTATGCGTCCCTTTCAAATCGCAATAATAATTCCGAACTTCCCGTCTGCCATCTGTAGTATTGTATATATAAGTGATTGCCGAGCTGTCAATATTGTATGCGTCCCTTTCAAATCGCAATAATAATTCCGAACTTCCCGTCTGCCATCTGTAGTATTGTATATATAAGCGATTGCTGAGCTGTCAATATTGTATGCGTTCCTTTCAAATCGCACTAATGCTGAATAACTTCCGGCTGTCATATGTAGTATTGTATATATAAGTGATTGCCGAGCTGTCAATATTGTATGCGTCCCTTTCAAATCGCAATAAAAATTCAGAACTTCCCGTCTGCCATCTGTAGTATTGTATATATAAGTGATTGCCGAGCAGTCAATATTGTATGCGTCCCTTTCAAATCGCAATAATAATTCAGAACTTCCCGTCTGCCATCTGTAGTATTGTATATATAAGTGATTGCCGAGATGTGAATATTTTATGCTTCCCTTTAAAATGGCACTAATACTGAATAACTTCCGGCTGTCATCTGTAGTATTATATATATAAGTGATTGCGGAGCTGTCAATATTGTACTTGTCCATTTAAAATGGCACTAATACTGAATAACTTCCGGCTGTCATCTGTAGTATTATATATATAAGTGATTGCCGAGCTATCAATATTGTATGCATCCCTTTCAAATCGCACTAATGCTGAATAACTTCCGGCTGTCATCTGTAGTATTGTATATATAAGTGATTGCCGAGATGTAAATATTGTATGCTTCCATTTCAAATGGCACTAATCCTGAATAACTTCCGGCTGTCATCTGTAGTATTATATATATAAGTGATTTGCGATCTGACAATATTTATTAATTGTCCCATTCAAATCTCCCTAATAATGCTGTTCCAAACTGTTCTTTACGTATATGTTGTATTGTAGTATTGAGTGTTAAAGTTCTGAAAGGGGCGGTACAGTCGTGAATCTGTGATGTGTATGGTTGAATCTTCTAATGACGTCATGATATTATTAACCTGCCTATGTAGTTCTGAAATCCTCATTGTGTTGTTGTATTGTGCTACATTGTTATTGTGTGCTGAATAAAATCTAAATGTGTGCTTTGTGGTTGCGTGATGGGTGATGCGTGTTATGTACATGTACGTATATATTGTGATTGTGTCCCACATATGCTGACTTCTATATAGCGGTCTGGCATTGTTGTCCCTTCCCATAAAGTGACATCTGGTGTAATGATGTTCTTGTTGTACGTAATTCCTAATGGTTTCTGGTGATGGAATCATGATGTTAAAAGTACATTAAAATCCATATGTTCTGTTTTGTGATTCCTATAGAGAATGTAATGTGTTTTTCCCCCATCATTTGAATGCACATGTATGAGTGAATGTTAAAAGTAATGTATGTGCATCCATGACTGATCATGTGTTAAGCCTATGTAGATATGCTGTTGCTGCAAGCATATGAGTTGAATAACTGAAATGCAATAATAAAGGTAAATGAGAATTTTTTCTCATTGTGTAGTGTTTGTGAATCCTGAAAAGTTGGCATTATTTTTGTGTCCGTTTAAATGTAATATTTTGTTCAAAAAAGTTTTTTACTAGTGATGTTGATTTGTAGTTGATGTAATATAAAAGTCTGAAACAATTTAATGGTTTTGTGAATATTCAATAAGTAAAATCCATAAATCCACCATAGGGAAATAGTCATTTCTTGATCTATTTATCATAGCTGTGTCTAACGCATGAAAGCATGAATTTTCTAGCGCTGGTATGTGGAGTTTTTCTGTCTACGCTATTTGCGTGCGTTAGGGAAATGTGGGTTTCGCGTGCACGAGCACGTCTTCCCAATAGAAGTCAATGGAGGCTCTAAAAATTGGTCAATTTTTTTTTCTAAGACTGGTTTTCCTCGAAAAGTGAGTGACGTCATGATCTTGTGTTAAAAAGTAACTAAATCGTGTTCTTTTTGTAATAAATAAATATTTTTTGTATGTCATGTGGTGTATATTGTTTGTATGCATCGATGAGTGTATATTTGTGATAATGTTATTAGTTAGATGTAGGTATATGAGGGTCTTTTCCCGTGTGTCAATGTAAGTCAATGGGAAAATGGATTTGTGTATTTTTTTTTCTAACACCCGAGATCTCGCAACTTTGATCCTTTGTATTTTGTTGAAAAATTATTAAATCTGAAAAATAAATATAGTGTAGTGTTTGTATGAGTGTAAGTGTACTTTGTGTAATATTTGTTTTGTGATTTGTGAATGTTTATTTTGTCGGTATATGTTTACTACTGGGTCTGAGGTGTCAGTAGAAATTTGAGCGTTGGGTGATTTTTGAGTGTCGGTAAATGAACTCGAAATACCGGAGTCCGTAAGAAACCAGCGTTAGGGGCCTCTAACGCTGGTTTTCACGGCTAACGCCAAACTCCAAATCTAGGCCCCTGAATTCTTTCCGGTTTCTTCATCTTTGTGCAGTCTGACTGAGTGTTAAGTGCATCATAATTAAACACAATGGGGTATATTTATTATGCTGCGGATGCAGCTGTTGCCGTGCAAAGCTTCAGGTTTGCCGGGAACATAAGTTAAGACGCATCGGTCATAAGACCGTTGCATATGGTGTCGGCATTTAGCAATGTTGGGTGGACATGATACACTGTAGCGGATCATGTCCGTCCGATACTTGATAAATCTACCCCAATAGGCTAGATTACAAGTGGAGCTGTAATTACCGCTCATGTTCGCATGCTACCTCCGCTTGACTTCTGATCTTTGCTCGTTTCGGGTAGCTGGCTAACCCAATGTGCACAGAGCAAGAGTTAGAATGCGACCATGTTAACATATATTACTATAGACTTCAATGGAGAGAGAACATTTTTAAAAAAAACTAACACCCATACTTATGCGCTAACCCAAATCGCCATAAGTCCCCTACTCTAATAACCCCTAACCCACCACATAGCCCACCACAAACTACCCCTCTATACTATTAACCCCTAAATTGATGTGCAGACCATCACAAGCTGCCACTCTACACTATTAACCCCTAACCTACTGCATAGCCCACCAAAAACTATGCCTCTTACTATTAACCCCTAAACCACCACAACCCCAACTGCAAAGTAACCCACTACACTATTAACCATTAAACCACAATAACCTAAAACTGCAAAGTAACTCACTCCTCTACTAAGCCCTAAAATGCCACAATACCCACAATAGACTACTCACTAACATCTAAACCCCCTAACCAGCTATCCCTCTAACCTAACACCCCCTAAGTTATCCCAATAACATACTAAACTTACCTGTAAAAAAATAAAAAAATAAACATAACAGTACTAACCTTACCTTTAAAAAAAAAAAAAACAACAACCTAACCTTACCTTTAAAAATAAAAAAACTTAACATTAAAAATAAAATTACCTAATATTATTGAAAAATAAAACCCTACCATTACAGAAAAAACAAAATTAACAAAAATTAACAAAACGGTTATGCCTATTCTAAAACAACAGTAAAATACAGCAATAGCCTTTAAAATAAACTTTCGTATTTAGCTCTTTTGCTGCCCCCTAACAAAAAAAAACTCCCCTATTATATAAAACACACCCAAAAAAATCCTAACACTAAACCCCAAAGATGGTACTCACCAAAGTTGAATCCGGGCGGAGGCGCTCCTTCCTTATCATGATGGTGGTCCATTTTTATCCCAGCAGAAAAATTGTTATCTTTATCTTAGCAACGGTCTTCATATTTTTATCCTGGGGGCGGTCTTATTATCTTCATCTTTTTCTTATCTTCCATCCCCGATGGCCTCTTCATGCGGTCACAAACTGCACACTGAATTTTGATTTACAAGTTTTGCGTTCGTGTTTTAACGCTGAAAAAATGGTAATTTCAGCGTTAAACAGCAACGCAGCCATTACGAGTCTTGTCGGTATAGCTGTACCGCAAGTCTTTTAGCCTGTAACACAAAGTCAGTCCCACACTCAAAAAAATTACATTTTTTATGGGATTCCCATAGCGCTGCCATTACGAGTTTTGCGGTGAGACTAAAAAGCTTGCATTACACCCTATAACAACACGATCTATACCGCCATCTGAGAGCAGTAGTTATGAGTTTTACGCAAAAAAACTGTTACACAAAACTCATAACAAAAGTGTTACAAAGTACACTAACACCCATAAACTGAACATATCCCAATGAAGGGATATAAAAGAGCGCTGATGTTTGATGAAAAAAACAATATTCAATATAAAATAAGGTAATACACTTTAAATATAGTAGATCAGATCTACCGTATTAGTCATGTTTAGTGTCCATAAGTTGATGGTAAATTAAAGGGATATGGATATCCTCCTAATGGGTATGGTGAGACAGGCTGCTCCTCTTGATCCCAGAGAGTGTGGAACAACTGTTAAAAAAGAGTAGAGAGAGGGCGCCACAATAGCGTGATACCGCCTGGAACGCAGGTACAGATAAAAGTAAGTATTATGCTTACCAAATAGTGTGGCACTGTGCTGTGACCAGTGCAAAAGAGCAGGCTAGCACTTAACAGTGGCTAGTACACTGTGGAAGTCAAGCTCCAAAGGCACTTGTCCTGGTTGCAACTTTGTGTGTATCCCCTTTTGTCTGGACTCCAGGTGCTGCAAAGGTGTAATATTTTGTGTGTTGTTCAGTTGGTATTGATAAACCACAACACAGACAACTTCAAATAAAAATGACTTTTAATACTTATGACGCGTTTCTCAACCTCCAAGGGTTGTTTCATCAGATATTTTCACTTTTTTATCTGATGAAACAACCCTTGGAGGTTGAGAAACGCGTCATAAGTATTAAAAGTCATTTTTATTTGAAGTTGTCTGTGTTGTGGTTTATCAATCCCAACTGAACAACACATAAAAGATTACACCTTTGCAGCACCTGGAGTACAGACAACAGGAGATACACACAAAGTTGCAACCAGGACAAGTGCCTTTGGAGCTTGACTTCCACAGTGTACTAGCCACTGTTAAGTGCTAGCCTGCTCTTTTGCACTGGTCACAGCACAGTGCCACACTATTTGGTAAGCATAATACTTACTTTTATCTGTACCTGCGTTCCAGACGGTATCACGCTATTGTGGCGCCCTCTCTCTACTCTTTTTTAACACCCATAAACTACCTGTTAACCTCTAAACCGGGGCCCTCCCGCATCACAAACACTAAATTAAAGTTATTAAGCCCCAATCTGCTGCTCCCACATCGCCGCCACTAATACAATTTATTAACTCCTATTCTGCTGCTCCCCGACATTTTCGCCACATACTAAAGTTATTCACCCCTATCCCCCCCCACCCCAACATTTCCCACACTATAATAAATATATTAACCCCTATTCCGCCGCACCCCGACATCGCTACCACTAAATACATTATTAACCCCTAAACCTCTGGCCTCCCACATCACTACCACTAAATAAAACTATATTAACCTAACCCTAAACCTAACCCTAACCGTAACCCTAAACCTAACACCCCCTAACTTTAACATAATGCAAATAGAGCTAAATTAAAGTTACAATTATTAACTAAATAATACCTATTTAAAACTAAATACATACTTACCTGTGAAATAAAACCTAAGCTAGCTACAATATAACTAATAGTTATATTGTAGCTAGCTTAGGTTTTATTTTTATTTCACAGGTAAGTTTGTATTTATTTTAACTAGGTAGACTAGTTAGTAAATAGTTATTAACTATTTACTAACTACCTAGTTAAAATAAATACAAACTTACCTGTGAAATAAAACCTAAGCTGCCTTACACCAAAACCTAAAATTACAAAAATAAAAAAAACTACCATTACAAAAAATAACAAACAAAATTATCCAAAACAATAAAAATTATTCCTATTCCAATACCCTGTTTAAAAAAAAAAAAACACCCCAAAATAAAAAAAACCCTTATCTATAATAAACTACCAATGGCCCTTAAAAGGGCCTTTTGTAAGGCATTGCCCTAAATAAATCAGCTCTTTTTCTACAAAAGAAAAACAAACACCCCCTAACAGTATACAAACTAAAAACCCTCACCCCCCAAACCCACAAAATAAAAATAAAGTAAAACCTAATCTACCCATTGCCCTGAAAAGGGCATGTGTATGGGCATTGCCCTTAAAAGGTCATTCAGCTCTTTTGCTGCCCATTAAAATACAAATATTGCTGTTCTACAAAAAAAACACCCACAAAAAAAACATTACACAAAATAACAAACAAATTATCCAAAACAATAAAGATTATTCCTATTCTAATACCCCGTTTTAAAAAAAAAAAAACACCCCAAAATAAAAGAACCCTAATCTATAATAAACTACCAATAGCCCTTAAAAGGGCCTTTTGTAGGGCATTGCCCTAAAGAAATTAGCTCTTTTTCTAAAAATAAAAACAAACACCACCTAACATTACAAACCCCCACCAGCCAAACTCACAAAATAAAAAAAATAACTAAAAAAAACCTAAGCTACCCATTGCCCTGAAAAGGGCATTTGTATGAACATTGCCCTTAAAAGGGTATTCAGCTCTTTTTCTTGCCTTTAAAAGGCCATTCAGCTCTTTTATGAAATGCCCAAACCCTTATCTAAAAAAAAAAACCACCCCAAAAAAACTTAAAAAAACCTAACACTAACACCTCTTTAGGTACTCACAGTTGCTGAAGTCCCGCTTGAACAATCTTTATCCCTGCAGCTCCATCTTCATCCAGGCGGCTCTATCTCCATTCATCAAAGGACCGGTATCTTCTTCATCCCTGCGGAGGTGGAGCTGTCAATGCGCGGAGGTGGAGGTCCAGACAAAGATCCAAGGTGGAGGTCCAGACGGAGGTCCATCGATTCGAATCAGCTGATTTGAACAGCCAATAGGATTTTAGCAGCCCTAATTCCTATTGGCTGATTTAAATTTTTCAGCCAATAGGAATGCAATGGTACATCCAGTATAAAACGGGTAGCTTGCATTTGAATCCTCAGTGTGCGGCGGACGATCGCATGAAGAGGACCTCCACGTCGGACCTCCGCCTGGACCTCCACCTAGGGGTTAATATAGTTTTATTTAGGTTGTTGTGATGTGGGGGGCTGGCGGGTTGGGGTTAATAGGTTTATTTAGAGGTAGTGATGTGGGAGGCCAGAGGTTTAGGGGTTAATAACTTTATTTAGTGGCGGCAATGTTGGGGAGCAGCGGAATAGGGTTTAATAGATTTATTATAGTGTGGGGGCGATGTTGGGGTGCGGGGCAATAGGGGTTAATAACTTTAGTATAGTGGCGGTAATAACGGGAGCGGCAGATTAGGGGTTAATATATTTTTTTGGTGGCAGCGATATCGGGAGCGGCAGATTATGGGTTAATAACATTATGTAGGTGTCGGCGATGTCGGGGCAGCAGATTAGGGGTGTTTAGACGTGGGGTTTAATTTAGGGTGTTAGGTTTAAATGTAACTTTTTTTCCCCCCTAGACATCAATGGGGCTGCGTTATGGAGCTTTTCATTCCGCAATTGCAGGTGTTTTTCTAACATTTTTTCCCTATTGATGTCTATGGGGAAAGCGTGCATGAGCGAGGATTAATAGTTTTGTGGATTACTTTGTGGTGGGGGTTGTGGCAGTTTAGGGGTAATAGGGTAGTGGGTTACTTTGAGGTCGGTATGCAGTGGGTTAGGGGTTAATACTGAAGAGGGGTAGTTTGCGTTGCGGGGGTGTGGTGGGTTAGGAGTTAACAGAGTAGTTTAGTGCAAATATGAATGCGTTTGAGCAATCACTTTTACTTTCAACTTGTAATACAAGCAGACATTGCTGCTCAATGGGGAGAGTAAATTATCACAAGTTTGCGCAAATAAATTTTCGGTAATTTAAACAGTGTGCCAATTGTAATATGGATTTAAGTGTATAAAGAACACTGTGATCTTGCTCCTCGAGCTAACAATAGTGCTCTAATCATATTACTAACTTGTTAAAAATTAAACATATTTTTTTTTTTAAAGAGGATGGGCTAAATGAGAGAACTATTAGGGAGGCCCATGGATTTGGATTGCACTCTCAAACTAAAGTGGGTATGAATTCAATGCCACAAGTAGAACTCACAACGCTGGGTTCTCCCCAGCACTAACAGTGATTCAGGCAGTTTAGCCTAGATCATCCAAATGGAAATGTTATGGATATACAATGTCTGATAAGTTGTTAAAGGGACAGTAAATGTAGAAATTATTGTTACATAATTCTGCAACATTAACTTAGCAACAACTGTAAAAAAAATAAGGGATTTTAAAGATTTAACTCCTCAAAACTGTACTTACCATAACTTCATTGTCAGCCTCTTCTGCTCTTCTGTTTTTTAATAATCACAGCCCGATTGAGCCATCTAACTAAATGTAAAGTGATCTTGAGTTGAGTAAAGCAGCTGACTGCTGTAGCAAAAGAAAAATACCTCTATAAAAATGTATTGTGCTGTCCTTAACTTCATTGGCTGTCACAGTGATCTTATGAAAGTAGGCCACTTTTTTTGGCATCACTGGACTGGACATCCAGTGATAGGTCATTGAGCCTGATACCATAATGCATTGCACATGCTAGTATTCAGGCTGCTTTTAAAGTTTACAATTACTGTGACTGTCACAGTGATTATATGCACAGTAACAGTCAAACTTGACAGTTATTGCACATGCAGGTATCCAGCAACAGCATGACAAATATCCTGATCGCAGCTTGTCTCTCATCTCACTGAAAGGGTTGCCAGGTGTCTGGTATTTAACCGGACAGTCCAGTTTTTCAGCCAGCTGTCTGGCAAAAATTTGTAGAAAAAAACGGACATTTAAATATCTGTGAGAGCAAGACTTTTTATCTGCTTCTGCTTCTGTTTGTGTGTACATATGTGTGTGTATGTATGTGTGTGTATGTGTATATATATGTGTATATATACTGTATATATATATATATATATATATATATATATATTTATATATATATATATATATATATGTATCATATATATATATATATATACGTATTTATATATACGTATTTATATATATATATATATATATATATATGTTTATGTTTATATATATATATATATATATATATATATATATATATATATATATATATATACATATTTGTAAACACACACAAACAAACACACACACATTGTGTGACAGGCACCTGGCATCTCTAGTTATGGAGCACTAACAGGTATGCAATCACAAGGACACCCTGTCTCACTTGTGGGGCATGCAGAAATAGTGCAGCCTAGCTGTTGTCAATGAGACCACTGCTGTACGGCGCTGGTCCTTAAAGGGACAGTATACACTAATTTTCATATAACTGCATGTAATAGACACTACTATAAAGAATAAGATGCACAGATACTGTTATAAAAATACACTACCCCTTTCCCCTTCTTTTGCATATGAAAATACCTTTTACACAAACAGGAGCAAGCGGAAGTAGGTATCTGGGGCCCCATCCAATATGCAGCGTCGCCCGCAAATGCCCGCAACACCAGTTTTAGCGCGGTTTTGGTATCACATATACGGCGTAGCATACAACTTATGCCCGTATATTTCACCTGTCACCCTCAATTTTTACTCCCATAGGCTAACATGGGACCGCGTCGTAAATCGGTATCCAATATCCAGCGCAAGGCCTTACGTGGCGAAAATGGAGAAATCTTACTCCATTTTCACCTCGCCATAAAATGCAGCCGTAGCAGGCCTTGAGCTGAGTATGGGAGCACCATAACTCCCTAAAATGCCTGCAAAAAAAAACACCTAACGCATGCGCAATGTCTATCTACCTGTCAACCGCAATCCCCCACTGCAATACCTAATAAAGTTATTAACCCCTAATCTGACCCCCCTACACCGCTACCAACTACATTAAATATATTAACCTCTAATCTGACCCCACTACACCGCCGCCACCTACATTAAATATATTAACCTCTAATCTGACCCCCCTACACCGTCGCCACCTACATTAAATTTATTACCCCCTAAACCTAAGTCTAACCCTAACACCCCCTTAACTTAATTATTATTTAAATAAATCTAAATAATATTACTATTATTAACTAAATTATTCCTATTTAAAACTAAATACTTACCTATAAAATAAACCCTAAGATAGCTACAATATAATTAATAATTACATTGTAGCTATTTTAGGATTTATTTTTATGTTACAGGCAACTTTGTACTTATTTTAACTATGTACAATAGCTATTAAATAGTTAATAACTATTTAATAGCTACCTAGTTAAAATAATTACAAAATTACCTGTAAAATAAATCCTAACCTTAGTTACAAATACACCTAACACTACACTATCAATAAATTAATTAAATAAATTAACTACAATTATCTAAAATAAAATACAATTAAATAAACTAAACTATAGTACAAAAAAACAAACACTAAATTACAAAAAATAAAAAAATATTTCAAGAAGTTGAAACTAATTACACCTAATCTAAGCCCCCTAATAAAATAAAAAAGCCCCCAAAAATAATAAAATGCCCTACCCTATACTAAATTACAAATAGCTCTTAAAAGGGCCTTTTGCGGGGCATTGCCCCAAAATAATCAGCTCTTTTACCTGTAAAAAAAGAACAATTTTATAAGCCTTACTCTGAGCAGTAGATTTTTTTCTGGTAAGTGTATTTGCCCCATTTTGGTGGCCCTCTTTATCATGTGACAAGCTTCTGCCTATCACAGACTAGTATACCTATACACTGTGAACTAGTGCTCATGCTCATTAGGAGCTGATGCTTCCAGAAAGTGTGCATATAAAAAAAAAATAATAATAATAATAATGGAAGTAGATTGGGAAACCTCTGCCCTCTGCATCAGATATCTAAAAATATTTACAAAATGTTTAGTTTAATTAAAATGTTTACCAATCAGAAAATTATTTTAGACTTTTATACATGTTCACAAGTGAAAACATTAAATCCATTATTGTATAAAAATATTTGAATATTTAAAAACAAAACAGGTCAGGTTATTTCCACATGTATCTCTAATTGTGTTTGTTTCATTGTAACATCCTTCAGCCAATCACCTAATGAAATTACCATCTACAAGGTATAACTTTGTTTATGATATTTTGCTTTCCAATTAGCTTTTTTTTACTTTCATGTTGGTCTCCAAGTAGCATGTGGAAATAGAAGCCTGCCCCAGCTGGAGAGGAGGAAGGGTAAATGAAATCTCTTGGATGTACTCCTCCATAGACTTGGTTTCAGCTTTGGAGAGTGGATAAGTCCTCCCTTTAGGAAGTGTAGCTCCAGGAAAGAGGTCAATTTTACAGTCATAAGGATGGTGGGGAGGCAGCACGTCAGCTGCTTTCTTCTCAAACACATCTGTGAAATCCGCATATACTGAGGGAAGGCTTGAAGGAGTCTGAAGACTGGCTATGGGGATGTGGAGCATAGGAGTGACTTTAGCAAGGCAGGAGTGGAAACAGGAGGCACCCCAAGAGGCTAGTTGTCCTTCAACCCAGTCAAACTGTGGATTGTGTTTACGAAGCCAATGAAAACCAATTATGATAGGCTGAGCTGGTGAATGAATGACCTCGAACTGCATCTGTTCGGTATAAAGAACTCCCACAGTCAGGGTCAGGGGTGCTGACTCAAAATGGATCAAGCCTGAACCAAGGGGGGTGCCATCCAGAGTAGTTATTTTGAAACAATGTCTTTTCCGCAGAAGAGGCAAGCCAGCCTGAATCATTAAACGGTAAATGGTGATGAAAAAAATTTCCAGCTGCCCCTGAATCAATGAAGGCCTGAGTGTGAACAGAGTTCTGAAGGAAGGTAAGGGTAACAGGTACCAGAATCCGAGAGGAGTATGGGGCTTTAGTAGTGACCATGCTTAGAGGTACCCCTGTATTATCCTCTAAGCATTGGCTTTTCCTGGCCTAATATCACAATTCTTCAGTTGGTGGGATTTAGAACCACAATAAAAGCATAGTCTCAATCTCCTTCTTCTCTGTCTTTCAGACTCTGTGGATTTGAAGGAGGAAAGGTCCATGTGTTCCTGTACAGGGGTATCTGGAGATGATGAAGGGTTGGAAGACACTGTAGAGACTGGACGAATAGAAGGACGGGAGGGAAGCAGTGTCTGAGTACTGTCTCTCTCGGCTTGTCTCTTCTGGAAGCGAGAGTCTAGACTGATACAAAGCATTATAAAGTCATCCAAGGAAGAAGGAACGTCACGATAAGTGAGTTCATCTTTGATGCGTTCATGCAGACCACTCCTAAAGGCTGCCTTGAAAGCACTGTCATCCCAAGTGGTCTCAAGTGCCAAGGTCCAAAACTTCTATTTTTTTTTTTTCTGGCGGAGATCCAGGAGAGAAATTCTGCCGCAGAAGTACGGCCAGAAGTCCCAAACACAGAGGAAAATGCAAAAATGAAAGCACCAGCATTATTCAGGAGTGGAGCGTTCTGTTCCAAAAGGGGAGAGAGACCCAGGCTAGGGCCTTGTCTTTTAGTAAATAAATGATAAAGGTGACCCTTGACTGGTGAGACTGAAATGGTGTGAGGATCATTGTGGAAGTGCAGCCTGCACTGGTTAAGAAAACCCCTGCAATCAGTAGAACCTTAATAATTGTCAGGCAATGGTATCCGGGGTAAACTTACAGAAGCAGGGGATGAAGCCGCCGTACTAGGAGCAGAGACTGGCAGTACAACAACAGGAGTGGTATTCCTGGCTGTGACTAGTGAAGAGAGTTGAGCGGTTATAGCTTCTAGTTTGGAATCCACACTCTGCAACTGTGTGGTATGGGTTCCCAACATCTGTCCTTGAAGATAAACTGCTTTTGCTACCTCATTTGGCTCCAAGGCCCAAGTATAATGTAATGCTCGTGGGATATTCCACTATCAGACCTAACTCGGCCAGTAGTCTTCTTATCCCAGTGTGGAGCTGGAATGATAGGGAATAACCCAGAGCAGAGAAAGTTAAAGTTTGCATAAAGAGGTAAGCAGTACTTACATTAGGCAGGGTAGTCTTTAGCGGCAACAGGCAGGGAATCAGCGGCTAGGTGGTTCAAGGGAAAACCGACTGAAGGACTGATGACCAACAGGATAGCATTTGACGGCAACAGGTAGAGAAAACAGCAGTCCAAGGGTAAACCACTAGAATAATCAGGCAGGCAGAGTTCAGCAACAGTAAGCCAGTCCAAAGGTTCAAGGGATAAACAGGTACAGTGATAAGGCAGGCAAAGTTCAGCAACTGAATAGCAATCCAGACTTCAGGGGTTAAGCAAGCGGAATAGCCAGGCAGGCAGAGTTCAGAACAGAGAGGCAATCCGGTACTTTAGGGGTTAAGAAAGTAGAATAGTCAGGCAGGCAGAGTTCTTTAACAGAGAGGCAATCCGGTACTTTAGGGGTTAAGCAAGTAGAGTAGTCAGGCAGGCAGAGTTCAGAACAGAGAGGCAATCCGGTACTTTAGGGGTTAAGCAAGTAGAATAGAGTTCTTTAACTGAGTAAAAAATCAGAACTTGAGGGGTTAAGCTATTAGAGTAGTCAGGCAGGCAGAGTTCATAAGCAATCTGGTAATCAGCAATCTATCACACCCAGGAGCACACAAAGTAACACCTATACTTGGGCAGTGATAGATTGCTAAAATGCTACTTACATAGGCGCAGGATTCCCACAGGGAATCAGTGAGGAGAGCGTGCGGTGATTACATCAGCGCTGCACGCAACAGGAGCCGACACAGCCCCTGACAATGAGCAGGGCAGTAGGTGCAGCCGCCCCTAGCAATGGCTAGAGCGGCACGGCGTGACAGTAACAAAAATATTAGACCAAGGTGGAGCTTTCAAGTATATTAAGGGGCTTAGTAAAGCCAAGGCTATGATTATTTTTCATAAAAAATTAATAATTCAAGAACAAGGGATCATGATCTCAAGCTGAAGGGTAATAAATTCAAGTGTAATTTGAGGAAGCACTTCTTTACAGAAAGGGTGATTGACTCATGGAATAAACTTCCACATGAAGTGGTAATGACAAACACTGTGGGGAACTTCAAGAATTCCTAGGATAAGTATAAGGCTTTCCTACGAACTAGATAATTTTATACATTTAGGAAATAGTGGGCAGACTTACTGGGTCTATGGTTCTCATCTGCTGTCAAAATCTATGTTTCTATGTTTGCAATTGTAGAATGTATATATATTCTGAAGGGGTCACTAATGTGCTATATTTGTACATCACTTGTACGTGTGATTTAACATTTCATTTTTCTTAAATTCTTTTTAATAAAACTGTGTTCAGCATTCAGCATTTATTCCATTCTTTTATGTACTATTCTCTTTAAAAATTGGTTGCTCAATGATAATCACTCCTCTATTATTGAGCAAAGGGACTAATTGAAGTGAAAACACTCTGACATCACTGAATAAGGTACTTGGAAAACACTGTGGGCTAGATCCCAAGTAGAGCATAATTGATAGCGCAGGGTGTGGTATCTTGCACTCTCTCTAGCACTATGAAGTAGTGATGTCGCGAATAGTTCGCCGCCCCTATTCATCATCATTGAGTAAACTTTGACCCTGTACCTCACAGTCAGCAGACACATTCCAGCCAATCAGCAGCAGACCCTCCATCCCAGACCCTCCCACCTCCTGGACAGCATCCATTTTAGATTCATTCGGAAGCTGCATTCTTAGTGAGAGGAGGGACAGTGTAGCTGCTGCTGATTTAATAGGGAAATCGATAGCTAAGCTAGTGTATTCAGTGTCCACTACAGTCCTGAAGGACTCATCTGATCTCTGCTGTAAGGACAGCACCCCAAAAAGCCCTTTTTAGGGCTAAAACATCAGTCTGCTTTTTTTTTTTCCTGTGTAATCTAATTGCAGTTGCCTGCCTGCCTGCCAACGTGTGTGTCAGGCTCACGGCGTATACTGTGTCCACTTGCCCAGTGCCACCACTCATATCTGGTGTAACAGTAGTGTACATTTAAAAAAAACAACACTTTTTTGACTGTGAAATAATAGCAGTCAGTTTCCTTCACATGTGTGCGTTTCAGGGCCTGCCAGGGCACAGTGTCACCCCAGTGCAACTCATATCTGGTGTAACAGTAGTGTACATTAACCCCTTAATGACCAAAGCACTTTTCCATTTTCTGTCCGTTTGGGACCAGGGCTATTTTTACATTTCTGCGGTGTTTGTGTTTAGCTGTAATTTTCCTCTTACTCGTTTACTGTACCCACACATATTATATACCGTTTTTCTCGCCATTAAATGGAGTTTCTAAAGATACCATTATTTTCATCATATCTTATAATTTACTATAAAAAAATTATAAAATATAAGGAAAAAATGGAAAAAAACACACTTTTTCTAACTTTGACCCCCAAAATCTGTTACTCATCTACAACCACCAAAAAACACCCATGCTAAATAGTTTCTAAATTTTGTCCTGAGTTTAGAAATACCCAATGTTTACATGTTCTTTGCTTTTTTTGCAAGTTATAGGGCCATAAATACAAGTAGCACTTTACTATTTCCAAACCATTTTGTTTCAAAATTAGCGATAGTTACATTGGAACACTTATATCTGTCAGGAATCCCTGAATAGCCATTGACATGTATATATATTTTTTAGAAGACATCCCAAAGTATTGATCTAGGCCCATTTTGGTATGTTTCATGCCACCATTTCACCACCAAATGCGATCAAATAAAAAAAATTGTTCACTTTTTCACAATTTTTTTCACAAACTTTAGGTTTCTCACTGAAATTATTTACAAATAGCTTGTGCAATTATGGCATAAATAGTTGTACATTTTTTTCTGGGATCCCCTTTGTTCAGAAATAGCAGACATATATGGCTTTGACATTGCTTTTTGATAATTAGAAGGCCACTGTGCACCACACGTGTTTTATGTCCAGCAGTGAAGGGGTTAATTAGGGAACATGTAGGGAGCTTTTTGGGGTAATTTTAGCTTTAGTGTAGTGTAGTAGACAACACAAAGTATTGATCTAGGCCCATCTTGGTATATTTCATGCCACCATTTCACCGGCAAATGCGATCAAATAAAAAAAAATGTTACATTTTTCCAAATTTTAGGTTTCTCAATGAAATCATTTACAAACATTTTGTGCAATTATGGCACAAATGGTTGTAAATGCTTCTCTGGAATCCCCTTTTTTCAGAAATAGCAGACATATATGGCTTTTGCGTTGCTTTTTGGTAGTTAGAAGGCCACTAAATGCAACTGCGCACAACACATGAATTATGCCCAGCAGTGAAGGGGTTAATTAGGTAGCTTGTTGGGAGCTTGCAGGGTTAATTTTAGCTTTAGTGTAGAGATCAGCTTCCCACCTGACACATCAGACCCCCTGATCCCTCCCAAAGAGCTCTCTCCTTCCCCCACTCCACAATTGTCCCCGCCATCTTAAGTACTGGCAGAAAGTCTGCCAGTACTAAAATAAAAGGTATCTTTTTATATATATATAT
The DNA here is from genome assembly GCF_027579735.1 of Bombina bombina. Lineage (NCBI taxonomy): Eukaryota > Metazoa > Chordata > Amphibia > Anura > Bombinatoridae > Bombina > Bombina bombina. The sequence goes on along the minus strand of NC_069499.1, from coordinate 1,524,520,876 downwards.
ATATTTGTTTAGCATATTTACATATGCTGTTGTGTAGGATCCCCCCCTTAGCCCCCAACCTCCCTAATCCCCCCCCAAAACAGCTTCCTAACCCTCCCCCTCTGCCTTATTGGGAGCCATATTGGGTACTGGCAGTTTGCAAATGAAATGTTTTTTTTTTATCTTTATTTCATTTTTCTGTAGTGTAGCTTCCCCCCCCCCCAAGACCAATCCCCCACCCGCTCCCAGATCACTTAAATTTCCAAGTACTAAATATTTTGCACCCCTTTCTCCTACTTATAAAAAAAAATTTTCTGTAGTGTAGCGGTTCCCACCCGCTCCCTCCCCGTGCACGCGCCCGCCTCCTCCCGTGCATGCGCGTGCGGCCCTGGCAATTGGGCCCCGCTCGCTGACAGGGACCGCATCGATGGCCGCCCACCCACCTTCCACTATAGCTCCCACCCACCAACGAATGCGGCCATCGATGCCTGGTGCAGAGAGGGCCACAGAGTGGCTCTCTCTACACCGGAGGGGTAAAATTTGTTATTGCAGGATGCCTCGATATTGAGGCATCCTGCAATAACCGGAAAGCTGGTGAAAGCGATCAGGTTCGCTTCCAGCTGCTTTCCAAACCGAGGACGTACGCCATACGTCCTCAGGCGTTAACTGTATTTTTTCTGAGGACGTATGGCGTACATCCTCAGTCATTAAAGGGTTAAAAAAAAACTAGAAATTTGACTGTGAAATAATAGCAGTCAGTTTCCTTCACATGTGTGCGTTTCAGGGCCTGCCAGGGCACAGTGTCACACCAGTGCAACTCATATCTGATGTAACAGTAGTGTACATTTAAAAAAAAAAAATACAATTTTGACTGTAATAGATTGAAACTAGAAATTTGACTGTGAAATAATAGCAGTCAGTTTCCTTCACATGTGTGCGTTTCAGGGCCTGCCAGGGCACAGTGTCACACCAGTGCAACTCATATCTGATGTAACAGTAGTGTACATTTAAAAAAAAAATACAATTTTGACTGTAATAGATTGAATAGCTAGTTGTCTGCAAGCGTGTGTGTCAGGCCTACAGCCTCTTGAAGAAGCCCGGCCGCTGACCGGGGGAAACGCGTCAGGGTATTGAACTGACAATTTAGGTTGGAACAGAGGTGTCGGTATCCTGCACTCACAACAGCCACAGGACTTGCTGACAAGGTATCCGGATTTACCTGCCAGTCATATCCAGTGCAGCAGCGCTCGGCATTCACAACAAGCCGGCTGTGGGAAGCAATAAGATCTATACCACCCATGATCCTCCTAATTGCAGCAAATTCATTTTAATCTTGTAAGTGCATATATGTATGTGTAATATATTGTGTCATTAAACGCTTTCACTTGAGTCCTGCCTTTTGCGCCATCTTTTCTCTTTACATATACATCTGTCAGGCCTACAGCGTCTACTCTGCTATCTTCTGCCAGTGCACAGTGCCACTCATATCTGTTGTCACAGTAGCTTGCACGCATAGTACCACTAATAAAAAAAAATGACAGGAAGAGGCAGGCCACCCCGCAGGGGCCGTTGTGGTCGTGGCGCTGTGATTTCCTTTGGCCCTAGAATAATGCCCAGTGTTCAGAGGCCACGTACCCTGAACTCGAAAAGTTCTGAGGACATAGTTGACTGGCTAACACAGCACACCCAATCTTCTACAGCTTCCGCTCAGAACCTTGACGCACCATCCTCCTCCAGCTTAGCTTCGGGGACCTCTCAAGTTACCACTCGCCCGCCTGCCGCCACCACCAACACTAGCACCACAAATGGGGAGTTTGCGGTTGTGCATATGGACTGTTTGCGGTTGTTTGCGGTGCGTTAAACGGGGAGTTTGGTCTGTCACTGTGAAGTGGGTGTAACCCTTACACTACCTGATCGATACAACATCATACCTGATGTTTTAAAGCACGTTATTCCAAACAATTTAGGAATGTTAGGTGATTTATGCCCTTTATGGATTAAAACCAGACTCTGCATCAACTATGTAATTTTCCATGGGACTTTTGCCATGGATCCCCCTCCGGCTTGCCACAGTCCAGGTGTTAGTCCCCTTGAAACAACATTTCCATGACTATTGTGGCCAGAAAGAGTCCCTGTGGGTTTTAAAATTCGCCTACCTATTGAAGTCTATGGCGGTTCGCCCGGTTCGCCGGTTCGCGAACATTTGCGGAAGTTCACGTTCGCTGTTCGCGAACTGAAAATTTTAGGTTCGCGACATCACTACTATGAAGAACGCACAATCTTCTTTATATATGGATGGTTACAAATTTTAACCAGAGCTTCTTAACACCAAAAACATTTTAAATGCAATCTATATTTTTATTGTATAGTGATATTTGAGTGTTCAGTGAGCTTGTATTATGATCTTAGTGTTGCAGTTGAGCGCAATCCAAAATACCACTTTAAAATCATTATTATTTATAGTACAGCACAGAGCTATGAAGAATTCTACTACTTGCACAACATCAGCTTAGCGCACCCACTGTTTATTGCACCATCAGCTTAGTGATCAAGCAATATCCGCAATGATTTCCACTGCTCGCCACCAGAGAAATCTATTATGAGAAGGGTTATAGTGCACCCACACTATCCAGCTTGAGCACTACAAATTAACCAATATTGATTGCCATTGAGCAATGTTACCGCACAATAGTGCTAATAGGTTTGTACTCCACTTGTATTCTAGCCCTGTGTTGGGAATTGATCCAAAGAAATTCAGTAGCAGAGAGATTAAAAGACAAAATCCACTTAACATAATAGTATAAAAAGATTTATTTAAACTAAGGCTTTTGCTAAGTCTGTATCAAGCCTTAATCAACACAAAGAATACGTTTCCAGTCACCAATATGCAGGAACTTGCTTTAACCTTAGTAGATCACAATATGCAAACATTTGGAAAGGTCAATGAAACACTGCTATAGAGGAGACTTTATGATTGGAATACTAAATCAACCACGTAAGATAATAACAATAGGCTTTGTCTCATTATTATCTATAAAAAGGACATGCATTTTGAAATGGCAGTTTTGCAAACAATATGAAAGTCAAGGCACTGTAACTATATGCAAACAGAAGAAATTTCAATCAAAATGATATTTCAATTCACCTTAAAGGGACAGTCTACTTGAAAATAGTTATTGTTTAAAAAGATAGATAATCCCTTTATTACCCATTCCCCAGTTTTGCATAACCAATACTGTTATATTAATATATTTTAACCTCTGTGATTACCTTGTATCTAAGCCTTTGAAGACTGCCCCTTATCTCAGTGCTTTTTACAAACTTGTGTTTTAGCCAATTAGTGCGGGTTCCTGCATACCTCCACAGGAGTGAACATAATTGTATCTATTTCACAAACATGAACTAGCACTGTCTGACTGTATATGGCTAATAAAATGCAATAAGAAAAGAGGCAGCCTGCATTGGTTAGAATCAGGCAGAAATTTAGAGGTTTAGATGTTATAATTATAAAATGTATTAATATAACAATGTTGGTTATGCCGAACTGCGGAATAGGTAGAAAAGGCGTTATCTATCTTTTAAAACAATAAATAAAAAAATAAGAAGACTGTCTCTTTAAGAATCTGAAATAATGTTATGTATTAAAATTGGTAACATTCAAAAATAATAAAACTTCTTATTTGGTTTTATTAAGAAAATGTATTAAATAATGACAAAGGGCTAGATTAC